>NC_054408.1:18394999-18694999 GCF_017976425.1 Toxotes jaculatrix
AAACAAATTTTACAATTATCTCCTGCTCATTGTTGCTGAAACAAATGTGTATACAGTGGATGATTATTTTGATATTATTTTTCATTTAGAACTGTATTGTATAGTACACTGTATGCACAATGATCAAGGTACTTTTACTAATTTATTTGTTGTTCATTCCTAACTTTGAGACTTTAGTCTTTGTCTAAGATTTCTTCACATATGATACTTACTGTATCACACTTTCAAAATCGAATATTTTGAAAAAATACGGCTAAACCTCTCCCCAGCCAGATTTCACATTAGCAACTGTAACTAAGCAATTTTACGATTTGCCATAATGTGACTTAATGCGACTTACAGATTAATACAGGTGATAATACAGCTGAACACATATCTGTTCTTCTCAGTGTGCAGGTTACGCTGCTCCATTCCCCGTTTGTATGCGCTGTCAGTTTGGGTAGCTATATTCGCTCTGCCGAGGAAGCCCGATTCAACCAAGTTGTCATGATGACTCCTGCTGATTTCATATTTAGTAATCCTCTCTGAAATATACGTGAGATCCTGAAAGTCTGTTTGAGACCTCTTACCATCCCCTCTGACTACGAGAAGCAAAACAAAACAAAACAAAAGCACATTATTTGACAAACTAGCAGTCATCCATTTTTTTCCTGGAGAACCACTCCACATTAAATCTGTGATTTTTTTTTTTTTTTTTTTTTTTTACAACAGTTTGGTTTATATCAATATCCCATGGCAGGTGGGCATTGAAGCTCAATTTTGGTCTTTCTTTCTTTCTTTATTTCCTTACTTACTTTCTCCTGCCAACTACACACAAATGATGACAGCAGCAAACCACAAAGCAGTCGCAGTACTGCAGTGGGCCAACAGGTGGTCAGCATAGCCCGGAATCTAATTTTGTGCCATCCACTTCCATTGCCAAGATTTTGAGCATTTGTGAACTGTTGTTCCCCTACAACTGGGATACTTGACATTGCAAGCATGGTGCTATCCCCACATAGCTCTCTCTTTAGACCAACGCCATTCAGTCCAGCCGCTCACATTGAGTTGTTGAATGATAAGAAATAGCAGATTCAGCTGATTCATTTTCTATGTCATGAATTTATCTATGATTAATTTCTAAGTTACTCAGCAAACACTAAAACCACAGTTTTTTGGAGCTTTACCTCACTTTCCCCGAAATCACCCATAGCCTCTATGCCTAAGCAGTGTACACGGTATTAAGAGCAATATTAAGCCACTAAGGTTTTAGCAGGTGTCTGCATTTTGACTTTCTCAAAACCAAAACCATGAGTGCCAAAGTGTGAGGAGTGGATCAAAATCATATGTCTGTCTGCTCTAACATTAGTTTGAATGTTCGCATGCCTAGCAAACTACCTTACCACAGTAATAGGCTACTGTATATACAAAAGTTTGGGCACCGCTGGGCAAACTAAATATTTTGTTTATTTCTGAAATGAAAAGAAGTAAACACAAAAAGATAAACTAACCTAATTCTCAGCTTAGCGTTATTTTCAAAGTGAAGAATTAGCATTTCATATCACTAGTGGGGTTACGGGTTATGTTAAAAAAAAAAAGAAGCTGTTCACAACTAGCACACACACTCTGTAGTATTTTTTTCACTGTGTGGAAACCTGCTACTTATTTCTGTCTTAGAAAAAAAAACCAAAATAAGCATTATCTAAAGAACCCAGGTGGTGTCATAGGAAGAAAAAAAAAGAATTTGTGTGCACAATTTAATAATTTGTGCTTTTGATTTAAAATAATTTTTGCCATAAGACACCTGCTTTCAGGCTCCGACTCTCATCTCACCCAAACAAATCTAATGCCAAATATAAGGAAGCTACAAAGCCACTCCTTGATGAAAATGTCAGTAGCTGTACAGGTTAGATAAGCTTCCTCTGCACACAGGACAAAGTCTGAACGTCAGGCTTTTAATTCCACATTCCACCTCTGCGATTGGTCCATTAACATTGCAGAAAGCGTAAAAGCCACAATTTGTGTGACTTTAGTTGGCGGAGGTGTGTGAGCACACACAAAGACACACACACATACACACTGTTCTCTAAAACTCACAAAATAACTGCATGTATTTTGAGTTTAGACTCTTTCACTTTGCTCTGCAATTTCACAGTGTCTTATGCATCTAATGCATTAGATTAATAAATCATATGTTCACGTCGCTGAATAATTATCACTGATGCTCTGTTTGTTGCCCACAACTGTCTGTAGGATTATATATGAGTTTATTAAATACCATGCAGCAGCAGCAGAGGCTGTGATACACAGCTCATGGGGGCAATTTAGGTACTTAAGCTACTTCTTCTCAGGATCATAACTTAGATATGAACAGACTGACGTGATAGGCTTTAGGTTCAACGACTTACAATCTATATATCACTATCTCCAATATCCTCTGCAAGTAAATGTCCAGGAATCCAAAAAAGAGACTCCTTATAACTTCAGAACTTGCCTGAGGATCATCACGTGTCATCCATGGGTACGCTGCAAACAAGAATTACAAATAGCTAATTCTGTAAACGCTGAATGTGGCATTCACTGACTTTTGTTGTGACACAGAGACACAGATACAATCGTTTTTCAGGAACACACTAGTTTTCACTATTGATATTGGAAAGGTGCACAGATATTTTAAGTTTTATAGATGTTATATTAAAGTTGTTATTGATGTTTGCTGAAATACTCAAATGCTCAAATACTCAATTATACTTTACTGCACTTACAGGTCCGCACATGCTGTCACAGAGAGAAGCTGCCATGGTCCATCACAGTGATCCTGAAACTCATGTGTCGTGATTTAGAGGCCCCAGAGTTTGTTGGGGGGCATCAATAGACCGGTGACATCTCACAATGTTTATGAATGTTCTGCAGAGGGTGAAGAAAACGTAGGACCGGTGAGTTTTTGCTGTTAACACTGTTATTTCAGTCTGGTGTCAGAACTGTGTCTGTGTGTGTGTTTTAGTGTTTGTTTGGCTGATTTCAGCTCAGCCTCAGGCACTGAATGCCACACCTCCTTCTAGCCACTCACTTCTCTGATGAAGTCTGTCAGAATGAGAAGGTTCTGGAGGTTGGAGTTGATCTGGGCAGGATTTGGAAACTATGGATACACAAACAACTCATGACAACGCATAGTCTAACAATAGAAACTCTTCGATCACAAGTTGGAGCTCATTAAATCTTATTAATTACCTTGCAGTTTTGATTTTATGGATTTTTATCCTGTTACAGATTTATTTGTTGGCCTAGGGATGTGGCAGAGCCACAAAACACACTTTTAAACATCCTCAATCAATCAATTTATTTCTAAAAGCTCTTTTTTTTTTTTTTTAAAGATGCTCATTACATTTTCAAACAACTAGTTACACTTCATTCTGTGAAGTTAATGGTCCTTTATGCATTTTGTAAAAATAAATAAATAAATAACAATAAACCAACAGCTATGTTTCTTGTGCCTGTGTGTTTTTTATGCAGATTTACTCACATTGCTGCCCATTTATGCTGTAGATTTCCACTGTATGAGTATCTCTGTATCTTTGTCTCACGTCTCTTCATCGTTTAAACTTCTGGAAAAAATGTACAAAATTAAAACTGGCACAGTTATGATTTAAATCAGGCCTGGTCTGGGCATGAACAACAGAAATCACACATCTCATCAGACAGTCATTGTCAGTTTTTGATATTGCAATGACCACATTTCACTTAGCAGCAAAACCAAGAAAATGTGACTGTAGTTGTGGACTGACCTGTTAGAGGATGAGTCCTGGTTGGCCAGTGCCTGGCACACAGCCTGGACCACTGAGGTGGTAAGAATGTGCAGCAGCTCTTCCTCCTTGGTGCTTCCTCCTCTTCATCAGCAGGAGCTTTAAACTCCACCACAGCATCAACCTCATCTGCAGTCAGGGCTGCAACATGGGGCTGAAGAAGCAGGTTTTAACTCTTCATCTGATTTTACTTTTGGCTGACCTGTCTCTGTTCTCCCTTATGCTAGGCACTTTAGTGAAAAAATGAAATGAAGTTTTGAATCTTAATCGGCAGCAGTCAAGGACTCTGCACCTCCAGCGAGTCTTCTTCTCTGGTTGTTGCTTCTGTGGTGTGGTGGCTGGAGTGCCAGAGAAGGCGCTTCTGTAGACAAACACAGCTGCTTATTCTACTGATAACTGTGGATAAATTGCCTGAAGTGGTGGTTACAAAGAATAAATCTTCTCTTGTCTGCAACAAACTACAGTGTTTTACTAACACTACCAGGATAAAGACACTGTAGGCCCTGTTGGTAGGATTCAGCGGGATTTCCTTACCTCTGCAGTTTCATCTTTCAAACTTTTTTCTTTTTTTTTGGACTTGTTTCTTTTTTCTGTAGAATAAAAAAGAAAACCAAACAGATTAAACCACATCAAGTGTCTTTTGTTCCCAAGGTCTAAATGCAAATCTTACAAAGAATTAAATTGAGTTTAATATACCATGGATTGACCAAACAATCTGTAAAGCCATGGAGTCCTCTATCTGCAGTTTTCCTCAGAGGTCTTGGCAGCAGAAGCATCTGAGACGGCGACTCTGGTGGTAAACAGAAAAACAGTCACTCGTCCTACTCTGAGTCATGTTTGGAATAAATTAGACTTCATTAAAAGGGATTGTTTGAAGGGATTAATCACTCTCTATAGTGAAAATGGCATGTTAGTAACATGAATGATTAATCAACTAACTGATTAGTCAACTGACAGAAGATGGAAATTAAATTTGAATAATTGATTAAACATTCAAGTCATTTATGGAGCAAACATGCCAACTGTTAAAACAAAATATTTTTTAATTGAATATACAGAATTTGAGTTTTGTTGGTTGAGCCAAACAAGTCTCCAACATAGGCCTACTGAGAAGTCAGAAAGTATTTATAGATGGACGGACACATTATCAGTTGTGTTTTTTTTTAATGGTATTTGACAGTAAAAAAAAACAAACAAAAAAAAAAAGAAATAGAACAACACCAGATGTATCTTTTAAATTAATCTAAATTAATGTAACTTTGTTGGAGCCATAATTACTATTTATGATAATACACGAGCTGAAGGCCTGTGACAGTTTTGGGCAGCAGAACTGAGTCAAAGTAAACTACAAAGTGTGTTAATGAAAATGAAGTAATAATTTTTGGACAATAAGGGAGGAAAAATTTATTTTAGGCTTTGGATAGACAGCACATATCATTGGGATCAATTCATTGGTGGAGCATCAGATCCCGCACTTAAACACCCGAACTTGTTGAAAACTGGGGCATTACATTCTATCAAAGGAAAATAAATAAACCAAAATAATCAGTCTCATAATCAGGAGTAGTTAAGCTCATGATTCAGGGATCTCTGTTTCTGCTCTGAAGGAATACACAGGACCATGACTTGGCCATAAAAGATGATTTATTTATGGTTAAATACCTATAAGCAACCAAATAAATGATGCATTAACAAAGAGGTAAAAATCAAACAGATGAATTAAGTTAATTTTTCAAGGACAAAATGAAAGGATCACCCAGTTTGGTGAAAGCGAATGAAGTGTAGAAATCAGAGTTGACAGAGAACAGTAGAGCACTAAGGGACCGTCTCTGGTACTTCAAATAATGTAAAGCATTCTCAGCTCATCAGCTCATAAGGCCAGGGATGATTTTTGCAAGTAGGCAGAAGTTGGCAGATGATGCAGGCTCTGCTGGTTTCTCGGTCCATTGTGGTTGTACTCACATACAACTCTGATATGTTCACTTTCCCTAACTAGGCTCATTGAACAGTGTTGGAAGTAATCTTGTTGGCCGGGCGACAAAAGTTCCGAAATACTACCGAAGAGAGATTTACTGTACAAAAATACAAAAACTTATGCTCTTTCAAATTGGTATTGAATTACAAACTGTTTCAGCCAAAGGTCAAAATGCTCACAGCTTACCAAATAAAGTGTTGCAGGAATACTAGTGTAGACAAGGCAAAATAAGAGTAGAGAAGAGGCTTGGTGAGCAGTTACAAATAAAATCAAGTAAAAAGTAAGCAGAATTTCATAAAGGATGAGTGGAAGTGCCAAAAAGAAGTAAGAAGTAAGAGAGTGAGCAAAGGGCCTTTAGCTCTTTTAATCAACTGTGTATTCTGGGCAGAGAGCCAGCCTTTTACAACTAAAATCACACACTTCACACTATGGTCAATCAACACTGATTTTAAACATGAACTGTGTGTAAGAGAGTAATAAATAGAATATTAAGAAAAGCATATGGTTTGACAATAATCACAGAGCAGCTCATCAAGGAATTATTCAGATATACAGAACTAGTGTATATCAATAAGATGATGTTCAATGCTGTTGATAGATGAACAGGAGTTCACCTGTTCTTTCACAGATCCACAGCCAGTGTGAACCCTAAAGGTCACAAAGTGGTTCACATCCCTCTGTTAATTTTTGTTCATTCTTGACGTGTTTTTATTGTTAGAGGTGAGAAGGCCATTTTTGGCAGATCCTGAGAGCTTCTGAAAAGCAGTTTGTGTTTGGCATAGGCAACTGTGTTTCACGTGGCAAGGATAAACAACACTGATGACAAACTGATAGTATGGTAAATCATATTTTTGTGGTGTGCCACAGCAACACAGCACAACTGCAAGCCAACATGGGATGTGGTCAAATACAACACGTGGTGTTTAAGATGACATAATTATATACATAAGAAATACTGTGCTGTATTTCTGGCAAAGCTGAAATCAATATGACAAATATGCTCCTGACAGTTCATCACTTGGTCCAGACTGACTTGTCAAGTGCTGGATGGATGAACAGGATGATACTTAGTGCTATTTAGCAACAGTAGATATACTTAGAATACTAAACTATGCTCTTTGGATAAGGTTTTTTTCTTTATGTCATTCATTCAGCCATTGTCTCGTTTTATTTTGTCATACTCATCTCTCATTCTCTCATTTCAGATATTTCACTTCTTGCTCTTGTGTTCCCCATTTATAAGATTTTCTGCACCACCCTGATGAGTTTCACCTATCTCTCACTGTCTTCCCCTCACTAGTGTATTTACACGGTGTTCCCTCCCCTAAGTGCCACTTCGTGCCAGTACCTTATGTCAAGCATTCCAGTAAATTCTCTAGTGTACCTAGTTTTTTTGATCCCAGTTCGTTTACCTAATCTTGTCTTTGTCTTCTCCCTGCTGGATTTGTTTGCCATTACCTGTGTTAGAGGACTGTGCCTAATATACTTTAACAGATAGACACATAATCTTTTATGACATATTTGTTTCTGAGCACAGTTCATTTCGTTATTCATTCTCTGCTTGCTTTGAATTTACCATCAGACCCTCTCATTCCCACCTTTCGCCTTTCACCTGATTTTCCCCCACGCCCACATGCTCCTCATTACCTTTCTAGTACATATACCAGCCCACTTACACTCTGCCAGATTGTCTATAATACTTTTCCAGCTGCCCCCCTTTTGCATTGTCCCTGTTTTTCCTCCAGTTTTTGATCTCCTGCCCATTTTTGGACTTTGTCTTTGTCCTGCCCCATTTGTCCTGCTTGCCTGGTGTGGTTGCCTGCATGTTGCTGATCTCCACCTGCCTGCTAACCTCGCCCCGTGCCATTCCCCTCTACTTGACTTCCTCTGTATTTCTGTGAATAAAAGTGAGCTGTTTGAACTTTTACATGGTGTCTCCGAGTCATGCACTTTGGTCGAGTGTTTTTCTGAGCCAGTGGAACAGTTTGTGGGTCAGCAAATTTAATACAAAATTTAATGCAGAATCACTGCAACCCCACCCATCAAAGGCCTTTCCATTGAATCCAACTCTCATTTAACCATCCATATTCATTGAAATATCATATTTTTACTCTTGTTGACACTGAAATGACAGTCAAGTATGGACTTTCATAATAGTAAAAAATAACATTTAAAAAAACCAACAACAACACAGCTACAGTCAAATAGCGATTGTGTTGTAACCATGTTCACCAGATTAGTTTAGCATGTTAACATTTGCTAATTAGTATAAAATATTGATAGCTGGGGTTGGAGTGTCATACGTTTTGCAGGTGATTGATCCAACACAAATATTGGACAAACTTACATTGTGATCAAGAGGACAAAATCAAGAGCAGGAATCAGTAATACATGCTCACAAGTACTTGAATCCAGAAGCACCAATCAAGTAATTTCAGTGCACAAATATAATTTTTCTTCCTGGAACATGCAGCATTTACAGAGTGTCTGCAGTATTTCAGCAGTTGTCCATCTCACCTGCATCTGAACGCATGTGCTTGTATTTTAATCGATCCAGCTGTCCATGCAGGCAGAATAATGTCTCACCTTTTACTTCCTGTCATGATTTGTCCCTGAGTTCTCTTGCTGCCTCCTCTGGACCTGCCATTCCCTCCTGCCTTGTGTCCCTCCAGTACAGTCACCTGGCTTTCCCTGCCCGTATGCCCACCTGTTCACACTCTGCTTATCACTCAGCCCTGACTCCAACAACCACCTCACCTGTTTGTCATCTGCAATCAGCCGTGGACTGTTCACTCCCTGCCCTCTGCTCACAGTCATTGCTGAGTCATCTCTCCTGTGTTCATGACAACATCCAGAAACCCTGACTTTCTGGACATTGGTGTTCTGTTCCTGCCTGTTTCACTCCAGTTCATGTGCTCACCTGTTTTCGTGTGTCCTTACTGGCACTGCCTGTTTGAAGTCTCACTATTAAATCAGTTGACTGTTCTTGCCTACCTCCTCTGTGCCTGCATTTGGGTCCTCCAGCCTGCCTCTGCAGCCCATATGCACAACACTGCGAAATGCCTGTAAAAAATTAGACACTGAGTCTATTTTGCTGCTTTTTACAGAACAGCAGTGATGATGTATTGAGATCTGAACGCTTCCAAAACACGTGAGCTACTGTTCGGCAGCAGCAGAGGTCAAGCTGCTCACAATTTCCAAAATTTCAATGATAAATATTCCACCATTGTCACTTTAAAGTACACATGTGGACACGGAAAGCTTGACAGGCGTAGTAGGGCTTAGTGAATGATTAGTTGGCCATAGCACCAAGGTCTGACATTTTCACTTTTACTCTATAAAATATTCTTACAGATTGTTAGACGTGCCCTACCCAGACCACACACAACCTCAGATCTGAGAACATGCAGTTGGACTTGCACTTGGAAATGGTATAGACAACATCTTGTGTGACCTATCATTTTTTTATCTTTTCACCCATCTTAGTCATCTCATCCCCACCTATCCCCTGCTCATTTCATTCAGAAAGTGTTGACAAAAGCCCCATGTACTGTCAATCTATTAAACTCAGGCCACCAGCAAATCCTCAGCCTCTCCCACCTCCTGTGTCGGTGTGGCCTCTTGACTGACTGGTAACAAATGATTATCCTCCTGGCTGCTCTCTGTGCCTGGCTAAAATAGCCCACTGTGGCTGGCTGCTGCTCCCATACAGACCTAATGGAGGGGGGAGACAACTGGAGATGGATTCCCTCTGTCATTTTCCAGTCGGGCATGTTTGGTCCACTTGCCATGTTGAGGGAAAAAAAAAAAAAAAAAAAGCTGACTAAGCTGAGAATTTAATCTGTATCCCCAGTAATTGTTCAGTCTGGAATCTACTGCTGCTGTATATAGCAATCACTCTATTTTCAAAGTTTTGTACAGTTTCAACAGAAAATGTTTCCAAAGCTAAATCATCATAGCAGATAGTGCATAGAGTAACTGGATTTAATGGTATGGTTTTCAGAGACATTACAGCATGGGTTCCAAAAAGATGTATCCTTAAGAAAAATGGTGCATTAAACACAAACGCACAGTCTCAGTGGAGCAGATGTCTGCTGTTATTTTAGTTATTTATTGCTTTCGTTCAGCTATATTAAGGTGCTTTGCCAGTGTTGTTCATCTGATGTTCAAGCCACAAAGCAAATTGAATTGAATTAACTCCTCATGTTAAAGTGTTTTAAAATCTTTGTATCACCCATTTCATTCATTCACAGATATTGAAAACATGCTGTTGATATTTAAATTTCTTAATTAAATTTCTAATTTAAACACATTTTTCTAACAATTGTAAACAGTCCATCATTGAAAAATACAGCAGTCTACTGCCATTCTTTGTTAACTGGCATCTGTCTCACTTGATTGGTGTTGTTGGCGCCCATGTTTTTCAAAATTAGGAACCAAATTATTAAAATTAAGAACTTTACTGAAGGTGTAAACATTGTCCATTCTTTCCTTCCACCGTTTACCACAGTTAAAAACTGTAAAAGCTTTATTGCCTCTCTTCTGTTTCGTTCTACAAAGCACAAATATCCCTTCCTGGAAGCATGCTGTGTCCATTGTGGTACCTGGCAGCGAATTTTGTCATGTTAACTGTCACACAGCAACATTTGTCACATGAATTAGCCTTAAGTGTTTGTGAGTTAAAGCCATTCAGCTGTGCGTAAGACAGGTGACCCCTGCACGCTTTTTTCAGTGCGAGGTGAGAACGCAACAATGAAAGAAATGCCAGAGAACCTGGTCCCTGATGATTAAGAGCTGCCTTTCTCCCGGGGCGTCTTTGCCCTCAAGAGACACATCATCTTCCTGATAGCTTCTAGGCTGAGCTTCGAGTCTTCAACAAATGACAGAGAGAGAGAAGCCCAGCTACTCTTCCCCTGCCTGGTTGAGGAGGACAGATGGCTATTTATTGTTTTATTTATTTTACATGCGTATGACTTCATCAGTGGGTGTTGATGTTTGATTTCACAGCTGGTATTAGTGATTATAGCAGCTGAGCACCAGACAGACTTTTCTTACCATTTGGTTACCACAACTAAATCTTTTTTAGTCATTATTATTGCAATCCTCTGCTGGGTTAGTAATGGAATCCAAGGGGTCCTCTAGAATTGTCTTGATGTTTTCACTATATCAAGTGATACTCTATGGTTGTGGGAGATGTTTCAACCTTCCCAGAGTCCCAGGCATTTACACTTAAGTATGTCATTGATATCCTGTCATTAAACTAATGTGAGGCCTTCACGTCACATGGAAGTGTTGCCATGTGAAGTGAGACATGAATTGGTGTGAAACCACTTGGAGCACAGAAACCTGATTAATAATGTTGACATATCAGCTTGCAAAAAAATAATCTACCTTAGCCACCTGGGGACGTGGTGATACCCCAGCAAAGACATAACTGAAAAAATATATATAATCAGTAACTCATTATACATAAGGCATAGCTCTGTTTTAAAAATTAACTGCATTACTTATTACTAACAAATTTTTAAACAGCAGTAGTTGTAAATTACATTTCTTTATGGGCCATTACTCACCCCAAAGGTGCCTTTAAACATCTCGAAGAGCCCTCACCAATGAGTCTCAATCTCTGCATTTGAAACACACACACAGAAACAGAAAATGAAATGCATGGAAACAAGCAGTCAGTCTACAGTTTGGGGCTATTTACTGACCATTAACAGCTAGCTTTGCCCCTGGAGATGGCATGCACTCCTTAACCCCGAACAAAACCAGCCAGTCCCTGTAGGCTTATCAGTGCTAAGTGGCCAGCTAAGAAAAAAAACACAACATGTCAAGAAAACAACTCTGGAGTTTCTGGAGTTGTAATGACACACCATGGCTAGCTCGATTGGTGCCCATGCACCAAGCTGACATGCTCTGGACTCGTCCCTCCACTGAACATTAAACAACAAGAAATGAACAAAACTGATCATAACCCTCCTAAAAACACCTAAGTCCTGGTGAGACCGAAAACAAGCCAACCACCCAAACCATCAAAGTAACAAAGCATTACTGGGATTAGTGACTTTGGTGAAATTACTGAAGTGAAAACAGTAATCCTGATACACTGAAAAATGTCATCACCATACTGTGTTATTTACTTGGTATTGTGTTACTTCCCAACACCATGTATGAATTTTTGGCAAGACTGTGAAGTTAATGTGGCAGTAATGTTCCCCAACAGCCTGTGCCTGGGTTCCTCTGAGAAGAGCCAGAAAGCCTGTAAGATATGATAGAGTTTACAAAAACAACTGCAGAAAGAATGGATCAGGCAAGTACACATAACCATCAACATGTCCTACACATCAAAGAACAACAGCAACACCAGCAATTAGTGTGGTAACTTTGAAGCCTGTTCAAAATTTTGGATTTTACCAATTAGATTTTGTTTAAAATGGAGAAACAAAAAAGAGCGACATCAATTTCATGAGAAATTGGAAAGGTAAAGTAGGGACCATTGTGACATGTCCACGGGGGAAGAAGTCAGTGAGGAGAGGCTTAACCAGCAGGACACTGACATCCCATTTCTCACTGCAAGAACTGATCACTGCCATGGAATCGGCCATCCATGACATTACAAAACAATTTCAAAAGGAGATATTTCCCAGCATAGTCCACACCAACCAGGTTATCTAACCCAGGAGAAGAGGACCTATCAGTCTGAATAAGGGTTAATGGCAGTGTTGAGGAAATAAGCTTACTTAAGTATAGCAAAAGAAAAAAAGATTGCAGCAGTACCTACAAAAAGGTTATTTTTTTAGGTTAATTAAGGTTATTCAGTATCAAATCAGAAACCTCTATATTAACTCACTCAAATTCTCTTCAATTCACAAGTGCTCTTGCAATTTAAGATGTCAAGTAGGAGTTAAAACCTCATGTATGAAAAGCTCAGTGTCGTTAAAAAGCAAAGAAACCACAAGGTTACAGTTTTAAACTTCTGAGAATATTATGGCTGACCTCTCAACTGAGGCGGGGGGCGGGGGTGTTGCCGTGTGATGCTTCAAGTTCAACATGAAGCCTAGAGGGAACTCAAGGGTTACACTGATTTCTATACATTTTTCATCACCCTTCTCCCTGTTTCATTACAGTTAAGTTGGCAGCTCTGCTGTGGGAATAACACAGCCATTCAACTGCAAAATAAGTTTTAAATTCCATCACTTAAGCAGTATGTTTGAGATCGGAGAACGCTCTTCTTCATGACATAATTTTCAAAATCACCGCTGCTCTCCCACAGCGCTGCCACTATGATGAGCAGAGACAGGGTGACCTACGTAGAACAGTCACATCATGAGTGAATTTTTCCTTGTGGGAGACCTGATGGTGAAGGCAAGAAATCCCCCAAATAGTGAATATTTAAACCCAGCATCGTAGCTGGTTGAACATGTGAAAACAGCTTCATAACCTCCTGCCACATCCCTACAAGAGACATAACAAAGTCCATATTTTTATACAGTCTATACAGCATTATCTCCTCAAGTGCAGTACATATAGACACCTGTGATATCCAGTTATAACAATATAAAATCAAATAACAGTGTAACAGCAGTATAAAATGATCTAATTTGAGTCTCAGGTCCTAATTGGTGACTAAATCCAAGACTGCTTTGATGTCTGTGCCTCAAAATGACTCTATTCCCCTGAGCTGAGCCCTGTGTCTTTTGGATACTCCATTAAAAGCTTCCTGTACATTATGGGGAATAACGCGCAGCTCTCTGACATATGATAAAGAGCCTTCCCCTCGTTACTGTGTACATGTGAAAGGAAGAAGAAAGGTTTAAACATTTCCTGCTCTCAGATGAATCACCTGTGCATTGTTTCATAATTAATTAGCCCATAAAGAGACTGAACAAAAGAAAAGGAGAAGGCAGCATCTTTTGAATCCACAAAGGTAATTAACATCTCTCCCTCATCCTGTAACATTGCAGCTTTCTCCAAATAATTGCTTCTTGAACCCTCAGAGGCTTGGTGGTCCTGTGTTTGCCTGTTTACACAAAGAAAGGTAAGACTGAGTGAGATATATTTAGATCAGGACTTGATTTCAAAGACTCGGCTGTAAAAGCACCTTGTGAAAAAAGGTGAAATAGTAGTGCAGTGTGTAAATCTTCTGCCTGTGTGCCTCTTTTTTTTTTTTTTCAAGTGGTGACCACAATACCATTAGCATGAGAGAACTGGATGTCCTGATCATAGATATATATATACTATTCCAAAACACTTTATGGTATTGCAAAAAGTACCATGGACGAAATATCACTGGGGCTTTCTTGTCCAATATGTTCATGTATGCCGCTATCCAGCCTCTGAAACTTGTATTTGTCAGCAGTCCAGGGAGAGTTGTCAGAATGAAATGGTTTAATGCAAAATAGATGCATCCCCCATGGTTTGTTTAAAATAGCAGCAACCATTACCACGTAGGATTCAGCTGCGGAGCCAAGCCAAGCAAAGATCAAGGGAGTTAGCAAGTTATCATCCTTGCACCGCATTCTCCATTTGGATACACAGGGGGCACCACCCACTGAAATATGGCATAACAAATTTGATCTAAAAATATGAGCTCCAAAGGCAAATTTGATGTGGACAAATTAAATATTGATGGGTCATTGAAAAGGCTTTGCTTTCATATTTCTAAGTTTAATGTCACAGGGTGTGATTTCTGTATGAATGATGGGACACAAAACGCAATAAATAATGTATTTACTTATTTTTTTGATGGGGAGCTCCATTAATATTAAGAGATTCAAAAAACCCAAGAGTAAGTGATGCAGCTTTTATATCTTTGGAGTCATTACATAGACACTCATATCTAAGAAAAGAAATAACACTTTGCCGTCAGACACAGGCAGGCTAATGAACCAGGCCTTGAGGGAATAGTTAGATATTTTGGGAAATGCACTTATTCACTTTTGTGCCGGGAGTTAGATGAGACGGTCAATAACACTCTCATGTCTGTACAGTAAATATGAAGCTACCACCAGCAGCTGGTAAACTGAGCACAAACGCTGGGAGCTGTAGAAAACAGCCTGGATGTGTCAAATGTTCACTAAAGCTCAGAAATTAACATGTCATTTGTTTAATTTGTCCAAAAAAAATTAAGTCTAAAGAATCTGAAAATCACAAGTTCTGGTTTTGTGGAGTCACTCTAAAATGGCCATATCCGGTACAGCAGTAGCTTTATATTTACTGTAATATACAGGACAATGTGTTGCAAAGAAATATCCAAATGTAGAGGTGATGGTTTTTCAATTTCAATGTAAAAGATACATTCAACAGCCTTGAAGTACTCAAGGGCCTCTGCACATTCCCTTACACAATGCTTGAACTATCTCAATCAGAATTTTAATGGTCGTTCATGTTTATTGCCTCAGTCCCCTGCCACCCCTTGTCATGCACAAGTGAGAGTGAACAGTCAAGGTCAACAGCTGATAACACTCTTAACCTGAGACTGACCTCGTGGCGGCTTGTTTCACTAGAGGGACCTCGCTGTGGTGGAGGCAATTTGTCATGTTCTCAATGTAACCAGCAATTACCCTGCATCCTTATAGGCATCATGTATCATTGACTCTCAGCAACTGTCTGTGGACCTCAGAAATCCCAGCTGATCCAAACAGGCCAAACATAGCCACCACATTAGAGTTTGACCTCAAATATGGAGGTTTGTTTTTTTTTTTTTTCTTTCTCTGACTGAAGAAAAGGTATTCAGCAGCCTACTGTATCCCAACAGTGGCTGTCAGAGATTTTTTAAAAGTCTAATATTGAGTCTTTGTTATTTGGATCTACAGGGCTGGGTATTTGCTCTGTAATTCATTGCTCTAAGTCATTACATTTTTAATATTTTATTACTATCATTAAACCACATCTCACACTCTTTCTTGATGTGCTATAATCCCAAGAAGAAGCATAAGCATCCGTTTATTGAGTTGATGTTGATTAAGAAAGAACGAAGACGATGTGCCAGACATGATCCTTTTCCACTTGAGATAAACTTGAGCAATAAAACGTAGGAGGGGAATCCCGACAACTCTCTTCTCTTTCACACCTCACAGTGCCTTATCCCTTCCTCCCCAACATCCTCCATACATCACCTTCACATATGGGTCTAAAGTGGGTCAACCCGTGATTCCATTGCACAGTGGAAAAGAGCATCTACATTCATCATTGTGCTGTGAGCTCTTTGTTTCTGGACACAGTTATCCCTAAACAATGGCACTTTCACAAAGACTTCTTTAGCTTTGAAGTGTTTACAATTTGCACAGTTTAGAAATGTCTGATTCAGAGTGGGCTGCGTTTGACTTTTGGACACGTTCAAATGAAAAATTCCTTTGGCAAGTTTTGTGGTCCACTGGACCCAAAGAGCTGCTTTGGTTTATTATTCGGGTTTTTAGACATTTGTCATGGAAAATAAATTTGGTGTGACACCACTGATTGGATCTTGAGAAAACCTACAGAAACTACACCTCTCACAACTGTGCCAAATAGTAGCACTGCAGCTGCAGATTTAAACATGGAAATGAATAAAATTTTCTTAAAGCTTTCTAATCAATGGATTTCATTTTGTTTTTAGATGCTGCAGTCTCTCGGAACATTACTTAAGGATTATTCAAATGCAGAGTGTAGTATCTGATTTTTTTTTAGATTTTGTGTGGGTTCAATTGCAATGATTTTTTTGGGGTTGGTAAATATGGTTAAAAAGAGTGTATTCCAGTTTGCTATCCAGCCTGAAAACCTGAAAGCCTTTTTTCCTCAACGTCACTGCTCCAGTAGTAACTGCACTCTGCCTGAATGCAATGTCTGTTTCTTCGCACTATGGTACAATGTTTTCTGAGCAGAGCACTAAAGATCAACTTCACTCTCTGTTCACTGCCCTGACACAGTACACAGTACACTATAGTATTATTCCAAATGAAATGAGCATTTAAAATCCTGATATAAACATGATTTTCCAAGCATCTTAGGAGGACATTTCTGGCCAAAACCAGAGATTACCATATAAATAAAGAAAGCAAATATACTTGTCTCCTTAGTTTCATCAGAGCTGAGCTTGCAGGCTGTCTCGCTGTATAGCTCCGGGGGGCTATACACAGAAAGCCACCCTTCCATGTTGTCGTCATGCCTGGCTGTGGGGGAGCGGATCCAGTCTGAGCCACAGGGGGAGAGTCACCCTGGGGCAAGACACAAAATGGCAAATGAGCATCCACAGCCTGGAGACAATGTTCTCCATTTTTGAGAAGCAAAATGATAAAAGTATGTGATGACCAGCTTCCTTGGTGCTGTGTGTTTTTTTTTTTTTTCCATTTCCTCCATTGGCCTGTGAGTGGGTCCTTCCTGAGAAAAAGGGCTGAAAAACTTTTTCAATTAAATTTCTGACATATAAGCCGAGAGCGTTTTGAACATAAATGTGTGAAAACCAAGATATTCTGACAGCTTCCACTTGTGACCTTTGTGCGACCCTGCTAATTAATGACATTCGGTCAACATTAACCTTTCTGAATAAAGACACGACATAATTCTTAGTATTAAATTGAATTATTCAGTTCAAATGTGATGTTGGGGTTTCTCTAGGGTCGGTGAACGTTGCCTGCTCTAGTTTCCTTTCTATTGACAATTCCCACATTCATTTGAGAGTTTTTGTGACATTATGTTGGAGCAATAAATTCCATATTTTATCATAACATTTAAAGGTTAAAACTTGTACCGTAGTTCATGCGCTATAGATTTGTTCTTTGTACATTTCTCTGTACATTTTCAAAACTTAATAATAGTACTATATAATACATTAAGTTTTTTTTTAAATGACAGTCACTTGGTGCTAGCTAACATGATCGACATGATGAACTGACGACATGTTTCACAGATTTTAAACAGAAAATGATGCATTGCTTCTGTTTGGGTTGTGAATTCTCTATATCAGTGTTCTTTGTGTTACTGTTCATTCATAGCTCACATAATACATATTTTTTATGATACATATTACTTTTCTACATATTGAGTTTTAATAAGCAGATTATAAAAAGAAGGAAACATCTGATAGAAAAGAAAAATAGGTTAATTATTTTTATTTTTACCCCAAACAATGAGTAAGTGAAACCAAAGTCAACAAAACAAAATCAATGTTGCACCTTGGTGCAGTGTTTGTAAGGTAGACACGTGGGATCATAAACATTGAACCCACTTGCATTATCCAGTCACTCAATGCTTTATTGAGTCTTAAAATCCCTCCTTTTACATACAGTATTAGCATCTCAGTGTATGAATTAGTTGAGGTAATAAAAGTAGCTGCGGTGTAGCAGGAAATTAACAGACATCGTAGGAAACGTCAAAGGAGGAGAAATTGCTATAAACCGCACTTTCTTTTGCACAGAAGCATCAGAAACTACAAAAGGAAGTAAGAGAAACTGAGATAATGTGATCATAACAATCTGTTTTTTTCAAACAGTTAAAGGACTGACTCTTCTAATGGTGAGCAGATGAATGACCATTAAAATAAAAGTAGACAGTAAAAATGGCTGACAGCCTCCTAATAAAATCGGATGTTAATTGTTCAGGAAACAATAGAAAAAAGCAAAAATCCAAACCACCTTAAGGCATTCACAGGCAAACAAGGTACAATAATGAAGCCCGGCAGTTATTTAAAGTAACTTCATTATTCAGAGCCATGAAAAGTTTAGAAGAAGATCATTTTCAAGGAGCCTTCTAATAATTCTTCAACATATTTGCAGCAGGTTGCATCAGACTTTGAGTGACACCTTCTACAGACACTCACATGCATTGCATTTATTCCAAGAAGTCATCCATCTAGAATAGACAGTTCAGCTTGGGAAATGTTTCAAAAAACATTCAGGTCCTGGAATTTGGTGACACTAAAGACTCACAGTGACAGCTTAGTCAGTGTGTAAAAGGCTCATAAAACCATAACTGTATTAAAACTGAAAATTGGAAAATAAGTTCTTAATGGAGTCATACGTTATTGTGAGAGACTCCCGTTCCTAAACAGGCCTGTACACCTAGAATGAAATTCATTCCAACAGTCTCATTCAGTGCACACCAATTTGATGCAACACTGCAGCAATCATCCCTGATTGACATTCAGATGGTTTCATGTCCCCATCTTTAACATCATTGGCTTTGTCATTTGAAACCCATTTTCTGCAACATATGTCATCATATGACACTGATGACTTAACTCCCCAACGAGGGGAGTTCAGCACACCGCCACACATTGCTAACACACTTATACCCCCAATGGTAGCTTATTTCTGTCCATTCATTCGAACTGTAAACACATCAGTGAGTGAAATTCTATTCTAATGGGGTTCTGTGGCATGTGGCTCAGAGCCTGACAAACCAACAAAGTCTCATGGGAACTAAATGTGTTAATCCTAGTGATTTCAGTTGTCATCAGTGCTGTCCGTGGCTGACAGAGATGCCTTGGAACATGATTACTAGGTTATTGACAGACTGACAGCCAGCTATCACATTAAACTACAAATTCAAGACAAGCAGCAATTTACTTGTCATTTATGAACCATCAGCATCATTTGCAAAAAAATACTTTCCCTCCTAATCAATTTTTTTTTTATAGTTAACAGTCCTTGATTTATGTTAAATCATCTACTGCACTTAAAGTATTTGTGTATAATAAGTTTATGAAGTACTTAAAAGTCCCTAATGTTCTGAGGCTGGAACTGTATTCAGACATAGCAATGTTGTGTTGAAGGTTCATTCCTGTGCAGGACTATAGCGTGGTAGGACAGTGCTATAGTGCTGTACAAAAAATTAACCAACAGTTTTTTGTTTTTTTTTTAAACTGATACCTCTATGGATTTGATATCATCTGGATTTGCATTGGTAAGTACTGCCTCCAGGAAATAGCCATATGCTCGCACTCTAATGTCTGGCATCTTGGCTTTTATATCAGTATTACCAGACTAAGTGCCATGTAATCTGAAAAGGTACAAACTTAAACAGTGTTAAGGACTGTGCGAGAAAGTTTAGCACTACGGGTGATGACTGACTGATATCTGTCTTCCCCTTTGTGCTTACTGTACCTGTATGCAATCACCACCAAGACCATTCAGTACTACAAATATCCACAAACCCAGTATACTCGACTCAGCTTGGCTATTTACTGCCCTTGGCACTTCCCGTACATGCCGAACTGCAGAGTGTACACTGAGGAGACCACTTGGGAGTTTTGGATCTCGCCTGATTTGTTCATGTACCACAGTCAAATAGCAGACTCTGTCCTTGTTAGCCTGTTATCCTGTGGATACAATCCCTGGACGTCTGCTCACTTTGACGAGACTCGTTGCTGCAGTTTGGCTGACAGACAAATCATAGTGACAGTTGGTGTTTTGCATCTTGATACACTTCTTGACTTCATGAGTTATCAGCTTTATTTTGTCTACAGCTTCATATTTTGGGAGTCTAATGAATCATAGTTCTTCACCTCCAGTCAACTCAAATAAATGAAGCCAGACATTCCTTGACAACCGCAGAGTCGCTAGGAGGTGATGGGGCTGTCATTGGTACACCCAGGTAGGCTGGGTTAGACACTGTAGGTTAGATACTCCAGTGATGCTAACATGGTCATTGCTTTATACTGATACGTGACTGATCTCATTTTAATACAATCTCTGTTGGTAAAAAGTATTTCCTAAGTGAGAACAGTTGACTTGTCTTTTGGACGAATGGTGGGTTCTAAATTCACCTCAATGTACACAACTTTTTTTCAAAATAAGGCACAGAAAGAGCGGAACATATTAATGTAAGCTTAAAGCACATTTAGTGTTTGCAGTGTGAGCTGTTTCTTATTAGTGTTGACAAGTGATAAAAAAAATAATTAATCTGGAAGAAAGTAATCCAAATAATAATATCCTATGACGTGTATGTTGCACACGGGTTAGTTCGTTCTGTCATGAGTGTACATCATGGAGGAATTATTTTTAAAGTCACAGTCTGGTACATGCGTCAGAACTGGGGCTCTGTCTATTTTAGGGATAGAGCAAGGAAACAAAATGACACATAGGGTTTGAAGTATTTATCGTGATGATGGTGATGGCTTTTTATTTGAGCTCTTATTTCAGACCATTCGAGACGTCCATTTCAGACATAATGTGATGCAGCTGGGATAATACTTACTGTATGGATTGGAAGCCCTCCATCTGATCGAATTCTGGTACGTCACATGTATGAGCAAGACAAAAAAGAGAAAAAAAAAACAGTGCACCCTGCAATGAGACATTACAGAATATAATTAAAAGCACAGGCGCATGTTAGGTGCACATTAAACAGGGGAAGAGCTTTTCACAGGGCCTCCCTCTATTCTCACACTGCAGATCTATCAATAGCAGAGACTTTAATCTTTATTCTCAAACCCCCTTACACTGTAAAAACTGTTACTTAGATTCAACTTAAAAAAATTAAGGCAACATTTTCCAACTACTTTTTGCAAGTTTAGTGAACTTCTTGGTATTTTGAGTTGGTAAAAATCTGTATTATGTATTTTACTGTAAGCTAAAAAATGAAGTAGAGTTTACAAGAAAAAATACTCTTAGCACTGCCATTAAAATACAGTGACTCTTGACCTGAGTAATTTACATAACAGAACTGACTTAAACTTAAGTGCACAGTACAGTACAGTACCTTTTCATATGTAATAAAACATGATAACAAATGCATACAAGAACACAGTTTAGGTACAATTTGTGCTATATTCTACTAAAACATTTGACATAATAATACACAATAAAACACAATAAAATAAAAGGCCTCTGACCTCAGCATTTGACATAAAAGAACTGACTTGAACAAATTGTTTCAAAATATTTCAATAAATTTCAAACAAATATATCTACAGATTAAGTTAAGGCATTTGCAATTCATTTGCAACCAATAATTACTGAGAATATTTAATTTAATCATGTACTGTACAGTAATACATAATGGTCATACGTTTTTGTATAGCAGTCACATTTAAACCAATAGTCTCTGAAAAAGTATTTTTAATTAGCCCTCGTTTTTTTATGACAGTGGGTGAGAAAGTACTCATTAAAAAAAAAATATATAGGCTATATATATTTAAGACCTCACTGTACATATAAAAATATTAATAATCGCATGCTTAAGACTATTTAAGACCTTATTCAAAGCCAATATGCATGTGAAATTAAGAAAATCAAGCTGATCCTCACCTCTACATCCCTACTTTCACTGTCAGTGTAAATGTTCTCAGTTACTCCTACTTTGACATTACTCTGCCTTCTAAAATCCAGGTATTGCTGCCACAGGAAGAATGGCCGACTAATTAAAACGTTGGTCTACTTAGTCCGCAAGCTAAGTAGATACAGTATTTTGACAATATATCTCACATATACCTGTCCTACGTTAACGTTAGCGATAGTGGTTTGAGATTAACGTTAAAGTTAGACCCTCCGTGAGGCCTCATGGCGCCTGCTTAACTGGCAAACTACACGTTACTGGATGACACCGGGCGACGCTTTTGCATTTTATAGTGCAACACATGCGTGCTCATTCAGCTAAAACCTAACTTTAAGCGATGTAAATAGTTACTTACATGTGTTGCGCGTTGTATGTAGCGCTCACACAAAGACTCCACGCAAATCCGAGTGAATGGCACTGGTCCGGTACAGGTGATGATGAGAAAAGGTCTCGTTCTTCTGCGGCTGCATGTGGGCGGGTTGTGACCTGGTCGTGACCCGGACGTGACGTTTTACTTTGGCCATAAACCCTTAAATTGAGTTTTGTACAAACAATTTACTGTTAAGTTCAGTATAATATATGAGTACAGTATATGATAGATAATAATGAATGACCAACACATTCACACTTTTTACTTGTGTCACTTAAAAAAGAAAAGGGAATTAATTTATTGGAAGAAATATATTTTTTAAAAACACCACTGAAGGGCTTTTAACAGTGTAGGCCAACTCTGCAGGTTATCTGGATAACCTATAGGGCTTCTCCCCAGGTAGGCAATATGCAGAATGCACAAATATTCAGGAGCTCAGTCACTTCCCAAAAAAATAAAAAATCTGAAAGCTTGTGAAAAGTTTTTTTTTTTTTTTTTTTTTGTGATTTTATTGAACATTTCAGTCCAAGTATACATGTATACAACGATGAATGAAAGCAGTGACATTTCATGTAATTGAACACTATCTGGTGAGTTCATTGACAGCATGCAGAGCAGGCAAGCAGGATAGAAAGTTACTGAGAACAAAATACCACACTTCATCTTCAGTTACATGGGGTCTGGGTAGATACCCACTACATTCCCACAGGTTTCAGATTTGTGTCAATATGTCTAATACACAAGTGGATGGGGGCAGACCTGGTCTCATCTCTGATCATATGGTGCATCATCAGAAGTAAAAAGTGCTTTGAGGCCAACTCCGAGTGTCAATTGCAAGTGCAACAACATGAACTGCAGCTCTTTTTTAACCACAGTCATTAATTAATGGCTCATCAAGCTGCTGCCAGTGTTGCTGATCTTTCTATGTTTACCGTGTGATCATATCAGTGTTTTTTTTTTTTTTTTTCTGAGCATTTCTGACTGTCCTTGTGTCCTGTTTGAATCTCCTTTTTTTCAAAAATGTATTCATACACATTGGGTTCAGGTAGATCTTCCATGGCTTCACTCTTATTTTATGAAGATGTGGCCTTTGAAGCACTGAAGGAGCAGGCTGAATGTGTGCCTCCTCCGCAAGTGAAAAACAATTTTGACAACATTAGGTCAAATATTTCTCACCCTGTCAAAGATTTCTCACTGGCTATTGAGGACGTTCCTGCTTTTAATAAATTTCCACTCAGTCTCTTTTCCCCCGGAATAATTGCAGGCATGAAGCCCACTAGCTGTCAGCTTGATATAATTCCAACTAAGCACCCAAAGCAGTTATTTGAAGCAGTTGGCCCTTGCATACTATAACATGTTTTAAGCATGCCATAGTTCAGCCACTCCTGAGGAAGCCTGGTCTTGACCCAGCTATTCCAAAAGTAATAGAAAAGGATGTTTTTCATCATATTCTGTCCTTTTTAAACTAAAAGAAATTCCACTCAGGGTTCTGTGAACAACACACCACAGAGACAGCTCTCCTAAGAGTGACAAATGACCTCCTCTGCGCTGCAGATGCCGGTAAATGCTTTATCTTAATTCTTCTAGCTCTCAGTGCAGCTTTTGACACTGTCGACCGCACGATTCCCCTGGATAGCATGACACGCTGGGTCGGCATCTCTGGGTCTACCCTCGATTGGTTCCATTCTTACATTTGAAAAAAACCCTTCACTCTTTCCATTGGCATTTCATCCTCAGCACCTGCAAATGTTTCATGCAGGTTTTCACAGGGTTCAGGTTTAGGTCTGCTTCTTTTCTGTCTTTACATTCTCCCATCGGAAACAATTATCCAAACTCATAACACCTCTTTTCACTGCTAGGCAGGTGACTCTCAAATCTACCTCCCCCTCAGTTCTCAAAATCAGGCCAATGTGACTCAATTACAAAACTGTCTCCAAGTTATTAAAGACTAGTTGGCTCATCATTTTCTTCAGTGAAATGCGGTCAAGGCAGAGATCCCCCTCTTTGGCCCACTACATCATACCACTGTTACTGCCCAGAACCTCAGTCACCTTAACAACTACAGGCAATCTCATTCTCAAACTCAATAGGCAGGTCCAGGTTTTTCTAACTCAGAGCCATCTCCAAAATCATGCATTTCTTATCACTCTCTGATCTAGAATATCATCCTTGCTGAACTGCTGTAACTCTGAGGCATCTCCCAGGCTATCATATCCTGTATACTAATAGTTATACTAATAGTTATACTAATAGCTAATTCAAACTGTCCTGAATACAGCTAATCCAGTTATTAATAAGGTCCAAGGAACAAGACCACATCGCTGCTATCCTTGCATCCTTACACTTGCTCACTGTTCATTTCGGGATAACCCTTAAAATCCTTCTAATGGTCTTCATATCTCTCCATGGTCTCACTCCTACACATATCTCACAACTTTCCATCCCTTACAGCACCACCAGACCCCTCAGATCCTCCCACCATGGCATGCTGGTTGTGTCCTGTTCATGTGCCCTGTTCATGGAAAACAAGGCAGAAGACTTGACTTTTTTCTGTAGCGGCTCCACGGCTCTGAAATCGCCTGCTGAAGGACTTTAGGCAGGCTGAGTCTGTTGATGCTTTCACAATGAACCTTAAGACCCACTTTTATTCTCTAGCCTCTAATTGTGTTTAACTTGTTTTAATGTTCATCTGATTTCTTGGATTTTAAATGGTGTTTAAACTTGTTTCTATTTTAATCTTGTTTTATTTCCACAACATCTGTTATGCACATTTATGTCTTTACACTTGTGTGTATGTGCACACGAGTATGAGTATACTGTATGTCAGTCTTTTTGAGAGGTACTTTGGTGCAAACTCTGTTGGCTTTTTAAAGTGCTGTACAAATAAAATATACTTGAAACTTGAAATGTTGACCTCAAAACATCCCTCAACAGCGATGATGAAATAAATTACTGAAATTAAATGTCACTTTAAAATGAAAGCAGAGGAATTAATTCACTTTTGATAAAGATCAATAATGTTTTTTGGGATTTTTTTGTAAATGAATTCCTGGTGGAAGGGCAGTTATCACCCAGAACTGATCCATGGAGTTAGTCACTTTCCAAAATGCCTCCTAAATTAAAACATGCACATGCATTCCACAAAGTACATACAAACACACACCCACTTAACACACACCCCACCCACACACACTTTTAATATTCAATTATTCCTTTGGCGTATCTCAATATAAGCTGTGTTTCCAACAACGACCCTGTACTTTGTAATTTCCTGCTGAAAACAAGGCTTTATATCTCTGTCTTCCTTCCTGTCTGTCTAATCGAACCTCTACCTGAAGAATCTACTGCTCATACACACAGAACAGTCAGCATCCTTGAGCAGTTTTGAAATAGTAAAATGGAGGCATAACAGTATCAAGCAGCCTGACTGTGGCTCCAAATTCGCAGAGCAATCTCCCCTCACAAAATCCCTGCAGCACAAATCAATTCCATATCACTGCAGGCCAGAGCACCCAGGACGTAATCTGACAGTCATGAAAGGTTGGCAGGGCGGCAAGCATGAGGATGCTCTTTCAGTTCCATTAAATAAAGGCAAATCTTTGCATGTAGATTCTCAAAATATTGAGATAATGATAATAATAATAATAATAATAATAATAATAATAATAATGAATGAATAACATTACAAGTGAATAGTTCAAAATTAGCAATGTATGAAACTGAAAAATAATATGCAAAAACAAAGATCATGCAAATGAAATGTACCAAGGATAAAAAGCTTGTATCATTGTTTATTTATTTGTTTTTTTTCTCCACACAGATGTTGCTAGTCAAACCTCCTCAGGCAGCACTTTTCCAGATGTTCTGTCACAGCTCAGTCACCTCTGGTGTTTCCTGTATTTCATCTGGATTCATCTTGCCAGGGGCCACCCTGACGACGGGAGCCTATGAGCTGGCTCCTAATTTAAGTGGGAGCTACAACATGCATGGACCTATTTCCAGTGGTGGAAAGTAACTAAGTACATTTACTCAAGTCCTGTACATAAGTGGAATTTTTGAGGTACTAATTTTATGCAACTTTATATAAGTACTCCACTACATTTCCCAAATATTGTAATTTCTACTCCACTACATTTATTTGATGGCTTTAGTTAAGAGTTACTTTTAAGAGGAATATTTTGCGCAGTGGATTTAAAATACAACACATTATTAAAGATTAAACCAGTGGTTTTCACCCTTTGGTTTCAATGTCTGGTTTCTGATGTGTCTGATGTGTAGTCAGGGTCACATTTCAGATGTCTCTGACTTGTTAACAACTCCACCAAGTAGTGATTTTTCCCTCTAAACTTTTCACATAGTTTCATTTCAATAAATGTTCAAATGATTCAATATCTCATCAAAAATTAAAGATCTGAGAAAAAAGAAAATCTAAAAACTGGAAACAGATTTGTGGATCAGAACTTTGTTTTTTCTTCTTTCCTCTCCCATTAATCATCTCATGACTCCTCAGATTTATCTGGTGACCCTGCATATAAAACTGTATTTAAAGTAGTTCAAACTAGCTCCACCTCCAGCAGCTACAACAGTAACATGCTGCTCACACACTGATGCTGCTGAATTAATCATCTAATGAGCCCCCTAATATTATATTACTCAGAGGCAACAAACCAATACTTTTACTTTAATACTTTAACTACATTTTGCTGCTAATTCTTATATACTTTTATTTAAGTAGGATTTTTCATGCAAGACTGTCACTTGTAATGGAGTATTTTTACATTGCTCTACTGGTAAAGTAAAGTAAATATCAAGTAAAGAATCTGAGGATCAAAATACAGACATCATCGAGGGGTGGAGGATCATAATTTGATTCCATCTGTTTAAATTTATTTAAAAGTCTACAAGTCATAGTCTTTTGGCGTTTTAGTACACAAGAGAAAGTAAATGTAATAGTATATTGTCCACATCCAGGATGTTTTAGTGCACTGCATCCCTATCACTCCACCTCAACCCAAATCGTCTGAAAATAAAGTCTCATAGAAGCATTTTTGCAACAGTTGTAGGTGAGAAAGAGATCCTTGCTTGAGATCAGGGGACAGTGAGTTGCTGTTATCTTAAGAAAAGGAGGTGAAGACACAGCTAGCTGGACACTATCAGGTTTGTTAGAAAATGTGTAGCAAATAAAATTAGCAAGAGCAGTCTACTGGGCTGTAACGTGTTTGAGGGGCACTCAAGGCCTTTTCTGTTCTAAGCTGATAATGAGTGCATTGGCACAAAATGAGCAGAAAAGTGGAAAAATGTGACCCTGTTCAAAATAAAAAATATAGCTGTTGGGAAAATAGAAAATACAAATAAAAACAGAACTTTGTGGTTTTTATGTGTATTTTGGCTATAACTTCACAGATCAATTCATAATCTGCTCCATTAAAACTGAACTTGACTGTACCAACAACAGCTATCTGAATGATCAGCAACGAGTAGTGTACGACAAAGAGCCACTGATAAAAGCAAGAATCTTGGTATGCTCTTCTTGTATGCAAAAATTTTAGATAGTGATTGTACTCACAATGCAAAAGGAGAAAAAGCTACACATAGAGACTAATCAGTGATTAAATAACGCTTATTTTCACAAAACTGCTATATGAGTCGACCGGGAGTTTCCAAATAGTTACAACCCAGCTAATAAAAGAGTGTATTAAAAATGCCCCTAAAGGAAACATACAGTTGTAGCTTCTCTCTACAGTGGCTCAAATAGCTAGTGTTTTAACCGAACTGTAGGCACTGCTTTTGTGAAAATCAGGAATATTTCAGGAGTTAGTATGTCTTTGATACTCCTGGCTAACATAGGCTTCCCCAGAGAAAGCTGCCCAAAGACTAATAAGATGGAGAAAATTAGCAAATTTGAGATTAAACAATGAATATTTATATCTTAAGTGCCTTCAAATTCGAAATCCCCTAGTACTGGTTTCATTGCCTGCATCTTTGTATGTCTGACAGGCTGAAGACATAGGCAGACCTCACATTTTAAAAGATGTTGCTAGTGACAGTGAGTTAACACAAAGGGAAGGCTTGAATCATTTCTCTTTCTCTCCTTCCCTTTCCCTTAATTTTGTTTTTGACCATTTAGCACTGTTTGCAGTGTTGATTGTACCTTTCTACCTCATTCTAATTTAATTTCTATGGGCATGACAAAGAAACTCAACCAAAAAGCCCATGAGAAACAAAAACGTGCACTCTTTGGACTGAGAGCAGACTGGACAAGACAGTGACTCACTATCACCTCCTGAGGTACAAAGTGGTATTACGAGATGAAATAGGCCGGGGCTAGCTGGTCAGTAAGCTAACTTCAACATCAGTCGAAATCTCTGCAGCACAATACATAGATGCAACGTCAAAACTGTTATTTCTTCGAATTCTGTTGAAAATCTTAATTATTATTTGAGTGTTTTAAACTAAAACACTTATATATTGCCCCTTTAAAACCAGGATAAGATCTATAGCCATGCTAAAGTGAACCTGTACTCTGGCACAGCGGTGCTTTTAATGCTAAAATCAGCATGATAATATACTCACGTTAACAATACTAACAAGCTGTTTAGAGATTGTACATTTTGCTCACAGTGCGGACCTTTTCCCCTTGATACAAACAGTGTCACGGGTCACTTGTTGCAAAAGCACTTTTTTTTTTTGAAGTTTGGATAAACGACAAATGTCTTTATCTTTGTGGTTCAGTTTCAGTTTCAGTTTAAAAAACCAAAAAAAAAAAAAAAAAAAATGAGGAACTGGAGTTGCAAATACAGCAATTACCATTCACAATGTTGCTTTTCATAGTCTTTTTTCTAAAGTAGCAGGCATCTTTAAATTACCTAACTAAATCAATACCTCAGCAAACTACTGTTGCCATGTGTGGAGGTCTAATCAAGGTCTAATTCATCAAAAAATATTGAGTTTGGCAGAATCATCACATATCAGTGTTCTCTCAAAAATGCTCCCTGATGATGTGAATCACACAATAGTGCTCTCCAATCACTTTCTCCCGGCTCATTTGAAACACAAGATAGTTCTAAAATTTTGGAAACTGGAGCTGCTGCTGAGTGCTACAACAAACTCAGATTGTGTATCTCAGTGTCTATTTTCATGAATTATAGTTTGAACAAGGCAGAACTAGAAGTACCATAACAAGCAGCAGCCCACCACTGGGT
Source organism: Toxotes jaculatrix (assembly GCF_017976425.1). Lineage (NCBI taxonomy): Eukaryota > Metazoa > Chordata > Actinopteri > Toxotidae > Toxotes > Toxotes jaculatrix. The sequence continues at coordinate 18,424,583 of NC_054408.1, forward strand.
CAGCCAGTACAGACTCATGCTGTAGCAGCCAAATGTTGTACAGACTCACAGAATTTTAGTTTATATTCTGGTGAAGGTCCCAAAGTTTCTAAAGATACCAAACATGCTGGGTTGAAATTGTGGTGAAGTGTGTATAAAATGATGCACATAAACACAGACTTGGGTTCGAGTGTTTCATTCAGTGTAAACTCATCATGCATCACTGAAGAGCAGAGACAGTATACAAACACTGCAATTAACATAATGTATACAACATACTTCCAGTAAATGTGAAACAGAACTAGAGTCATAAATTGTATATTACATACCATATGCGTTTTGTTTTTTTTGTTTTTTTTTGTCTTTTTTTAAAGCGTGGCAAGCATATAATGTGATGGCGAGTCTTCACTGTACTTCTCAGAGATCACCTGTCAGTCAAACAGTGTTCTAACTGATGCCTTTTAACACCATGGTGACGATCAGTGCTAATAGCACCTACGCGGCTCTGCTTTTATTTCTTCCAAACAAACCACAAACGGCATAATTATGTTTATTTTTCTTCTTACCCAAGATTGATATTTAGCACAGCAAATGTAAAATGAGTCATAGGTTCATAAAAAGTAATTTTGTTGCACATTTGTACTTGAACTAAACTTATTAACAATAAATTACATTTTTATGATAGATATTCTGTTCTGTTTCAGATAGATATTCTGTTCATATTTGTTCAGCAGGAGGATTGCTGATACAAGCAAGATTCTAGACTGTCAAAAGTTTCTTCTTTAACACAAAGCTGATCTATTTCAACTCAGCACATTCCAATTTATATTTTTTCCTCCACATTGTGTCGTGCCACCACTGCTGTCACTCTCCTGTCTGCCTTACAGTGCTTTTGAGCTGCTCATCCCTGTCGTAATGACCTCCTCAGGGACCTGGAGGCACTGTCTGCAAAGTCCTGGCTGTTTGGCGAAGGACTTCACCACTTCGTGTGAAAAAAATAAAGAGCGGTGACAGAGCGTGGTGACGACTGTCCTCTTGTTAAAAGCTTTGATAGCAGAGTGCATACAAAGCCTTCAGACAAAGATGAAAAGAGCAGTAACTTGAAGGGTGAAGCCCTCTCTCTTAGTGCGATGATGAGGAGGGATGGAGAGTAAAAAGTCTCTTTGATAGAAATTCTCTGACAGCTACTCATGTTGTCCTATGAAATATGTCCTCTAAATATAAATATGAAGCATATTATGATAAAAGAGAAATCTGAAAAAAAACACTGTTATACCATCAGGAATACTATCAATGGAGGTGTGAATCTGGCTTATGAATTGTTAATTACTTGTCAATTAAGACAGGAAAGCAATTGATATTCAAATTCTGATGAGGCAGATATGCTCAGGGAGGTAAAGATGTTTTCAGTAATCCAGTCCAGCTGTGCATCAAGCTGAAAATGTTTTATCAAATTGATGTTATGACTGAGCTGGGACTTGAACCCAAATGCACGACTCAACGACAAAGTACAAAGAAAACAGTTTTTATTCACAAAGTAACAACTGAAAATCACTCTAAGAGGCAATGGGTCAATGTAAGAACAGGAAACGAAAAATCACTCATTCGAGGACAAAATGCAAACGTGCTAAACAAAGAAAATCTAACAATGAGAACAGTAGTTAAGACTTGGATAAAGTAACAACAAAAATGCACAACCTGACTTGGCGAGGGCAAGGTAAACATGGACAAAGGCTGGTTCGCTGACAATACGACAAGACAAACTGGCACAGGACAAGGGGAAACGCAGACTATATATACACACAACAGGTAAGGGGAAACAGGTGGAAACAATTAGGGCGGGGGAAACAATTACAACGGCGGGAAACAAGACAAAGACAGGAAGTATAACCAGACAAGATACACTAGGGCAATGATTTCAAAATAAAACAAGAAGACAAAAACATAACTTGACATAAATTTACAGACTATGCCAATTGAGTTATAAAAGTTTTGTGGACAAAAAGCTAGAAATAAAGATATAAAGACAATAAAAATATCTTAAATCAGACAGTAGATATCTGTTGTATATGGCAGTGATTGAAAAACAAAGTCCTTCACTCAAGCACACTTTTCTTCCAAGACCAATGTTTCGGTGCTGCTGGCATTGCGGTCTGCGGAGAACACTAAAACATTGCATGTCTGCTGAAGCTGAGTTTATGCCAGAATGCTGTGTTGAAGTTTCTTCAATTTATCATGTGTACTGTAACTCGACTGGTGCACTTAGATAACCAATTTGAATGCAAATATTTCTCCAAGTCTGTATCCCACAGCAGTGCCCTGACTTTGCAAAAGTAGCAACGCTAGCAAGAAAAACACACATTTGTTTCCTCCTTTCACTGCACTTCTGTTGCGATTAAAATCCAGTAGCATCATTGAAATCAATTAGAATCACGTCCAGGCTGTCATCTGTCTGACATGTTGCAACCCCCCTCTGGCTTCAGCTCCAGATCAACTGGTTTCTTTTATGGAAATAAAACTGCCTATTTTGGGATGAGGTTGCGACAGTAGCTCCTCTTGTGATTCCGACATCAGTCTGCTAGTTTGGCATTAATCAGTTTCAAAAACAGCAACGTTGTTGTTCAGGTGTCTTTTATAAAGTATTGCTGGTGGTAGCTGCCCCCTGTGGATGTGCTTATTTGCGTTTGTATTTGACATATTTTAGGGTGATGCTGAAACACAGAAAGACTTATTAGGCGAGCTGAGATTTTTAGTATTATTTGAAGTGAACGATGCCTAATCACTGTATGAAACATTATTTCATGTATATTATATTGTGTTATATATTCATTTCATAATAATTATTATTATTATAACGGTAGATTACAAAAAATGAGAGGGAATGCTACTCATGTTTTTTTTTTTTTATTATGCTCTGCTGAATTCCATGGACCTCTTTGTGAGGCAGGGTATTGAATTGTTAAAACTGGGTCAGTATTAAGCAAATTAGTGTGTGCGGTACAATAAAAATACAACGTTTAGGTCTTTTCATATTAAACCCGTCTTGTCTGGGTCCATTGTCAACATCGATCGTCATTGTACCACTTTGTGGGAGACTGGTTTCAACAACCAAACTCTCAGAGCTGTGATCCAGATGTGCTTTCGAACAAGACAGATACCATGAATATGCATAAGGAGGAGGAGGAGAGCAACCCCTCCAGGCCTCGTAAAAAGCAGCATTAAGCCTCTCTAATTAACTTAACTAATTAACTTCCGAACAGTCAGCATGACTTGGGCACATGATAAGGTCCAGTTCCAGCCTCGTACTGGTCTCCTGCACCAGCTCCTCTGCTGGAACACTGCAGGCTGCAACAATCAATAAAGAGCAACTTTGTGAATGGAGCATATTTTCCCCATTATAAACAGATAGTATTTTACAGGCTGGGCATGGTGGAATGGCTTGAATTAAATTAAGTTTTGTGTTTTTTTTTGTTGGGAACATAAGGCAATCATCAGTTCAGAGCCTGCCAGAGGTCTATGCATAGACTCACATGTGGATTTCTTAGGAGTTCTTAGCAGAGGCAAAAGAAAAAAGACATCAAAGGCACAAAAGGTAATAAAAAAGAAAGAAAACATGGTTTGATGTAACATGTAAAACTTCATTAAAAAAGAAAAACATTCTAATAACACTACACAGTTGTGACAGACTAAAGATCATTAATGGCGAGATGTTGAAAAGTGCACACACTAAAACAACTATCATAAGCCACACAGCCGAGCTGAAATATGATCAGACAAGAGCAAACACTGCATGACAGAGAGCCCAAGAGAGTGTGTTTACACGATGACAATAGTTGTGAAGAAACTGTGCCTGCCCATCTTGTCCATCTCCATTTGCCAGAGGCACCACTTGTCCTCCGTTATTCTCAGAGAGTGCTTTTCCCCCTTGATGCACAAAAGAAACATCAGTCCACAGAGTATTCAACTCTGTAACACAAATTCATACAATAAAATGATAGAAATGAAAACATGAGGCTGGTTCCCAATATTTAGTTTTACCAAAGAAACTAACACGTGACAATAATACTTGGGCTGTAATGAACAAAAAGACTATTAAATGAAAGATTTCATGGCTCTAACTTTAACCCTCTTCTTCTCACTTCAACCTTTCTCATCATTATCTAGCATCATTATCTTCTCATCTGAATTCACTGTTAGTCGGGAGTTAACAAAATGCAAATTAGCAGTGCTCCCCCATCGTCGTGATTGTTAAGTTTTTGGTAAAAACCATTTCATGTTCCTTATTGTCAAATATTACGGTGGGAAATAACCGTACCACAGAGGTACCAAAGCAGCTTTAACGGGGGTGCACAGAGACAAAGTGAGGCATTATTGCTCAAACAGTCCAGACATTTATTAACACACACAGAAAGCAGCATGACAGAGGGAAACAGTCCAATCTCTGTCTCCAGCCAGTGCTCACGTCTTAATTCAGATAGCTTCAGTCTGTTCACTTATTGATCATTTTGGTCACTTTTATGTGGAGCACTTTGCATTGTACGTTTGCATCAAAAGACCTTCTGATAATGTTAGATGAGCATGAGCAGAACATGAAACTAAGTACATGTAACATTAAATATTTCCTGCGCACTTCCCTTCCAGTTTCTACGGAAACTGCTCCTCCTGCTGAGATCATTGATGTTTCCATAGGAGCTACTATCAATCAAATCTGAACTTCCCTGTATAATGTTGCTTGCAAATGCACAGCATCGCTGGTCCTGTGTCACCACAGGTTGTTTTAAACTGTGACTGCAGTCTGGACTGTTCGCAATCAAATGCATCACTCTGTGTGTTTTATTTACACTCAAGATGTAGCTGCTGGTTAAAAAGGGTTATTCCTAAAATTCAGAGAAAATTTGTATTTGATTGGATCTGTGCACAAATATAAAAAAAGTGTTGTGTTCTTCTGCATTTCTCTCAACTCAACCGCCCTAGAAATAACTATGTGAATAATTCAGATTAAGAAATCAAACCTTACTAAATTGATGATATAGGCTGATGCACCAAAGTTGTGCAGATGTATACTGCAGGGAAATAAAGCAATGTCATTGAAGTGCTGTTGGAGCATGAAGTTGGTGGTCCTCACAGCTTCAGTTTGAACAGCATTATTTTCCATTCTGGCCAACCCTCATGTCACAAATGGAAAAAAAAAAAACTAAAAAAAAAAAAACTAATAACATTCAGTTATCTGCCTTTTCAAATTCATATTGTTATAACAGCCTGTGTCAGCAAAGGTGAAAACAGAGAATGGAAACACTGTATAAGCAGCTCCGACAGGCAGACAGGCCCTGACCACAGCTGTAACAAATAAAAGCAAAGGAAATTAAGTGTTTCTCACAAACAAAACTCATTGAGATCCCAGTTGCTGATATTAGTACAACAAACCATTGACTTCTCTGTCTGGTCAGGTTTCTCCAGCAGCACCTAATTACCTGCTGTGATTGTTATGCTGCCTGAACTGCTTCTGGCAGACAATGAATGAATGAAGGCAGAGCAGATCTTGTGTTTAATAAAGTCCACAAAGTTCCTGAGATAATGTTCCCGTTTCGAGAGGCGGCATGAATTTTGTCCTTAAGCCTGAAATTTGATAGTTTCATACATGACTGTCCACCTCCCACATGAGGAAGCCCGAGACACAGACCTACAATGTGGGTGTGCAGAGGCTCCATTATCTTGATTTAATTGATTTAAAGAAAAGACTTTGAACATGAGCTTTAATGTTTAGGTTTTCTTTAGACTATCTCTGTCAAAGCCATTTGTTTGATCCACAATCTTCCTAGCTTTTATTTTTTTTTTTCTTGGCATTGTTCAGATTAATGATACAACATTAATGCTGAGATATCTCGGCCTCACATTGACCACTTTTCCTTACTTATTTTTCTACCTACATTTGAGGAGAATTTACCACATGAAAAAGAAGTTCAGTGGGTCAAAGCAAAATCTTTGTGCAGCCTGGGAAGTCAATGGCACGTAAGAGGTAAGAACCAAGTTTATCACGTTCCTTTTGGATGCGCTTATCTTGTTGTGCTGCATCAGCTGCCAACAGTGTTTCACTGTGAAGAAGGGATTTCAAACTATTCCCTTTGCTAATTATATTGCTGGATGTTTATCGGGCAAAATTGAATTTTTCTTTAGAAGTGTGATGCAAAACATCAAATTATTAATTCTCACCTAGAATTATTCCTATGTGTGGAACCAGGTTCCCACCTAATTAGGGCAGAGTAATTACTTTGAAAAGTTATTTAAGTGTTGACGCCGGATCCATCTCTTCAGCACGGGCTTCATTAAGAGCTCTGTCTCTTTGTGTGAAGAGACAATGATAGATCTCTGTAATGAAAACAAAATAAGTGTGTCAACAGTTTAACTTTTCAAAACTTTCAAAACTTGTTTCATAACTGAATTATAAGTCAGACAAAGACAGGATTTTCTGTGATGTGCTGTTTAATTGCCCTGTTAACACCATTAGCCACACTCTTTGCCACTGAAATAATGTGCAAAACACTGCATAATATTTTAACTTCATATTTGGGTTTTCTGCCCCATCTACCTGCAGTAAACTATTCAGCTACTTTACATGGCAGTAACATGCACACGTTCAAATTCAAATACTTGCTTTCTGTCAACAGAACTTGCTGTTGTATTAAATTCGCACTACCCTAAGGACATGATTGAAGCTGCACTTATCATTATTTTTATATTAGTATCAAATGATGTTTGGCTCCAAATGGCAAATCAAACAAACAAACAAACAAACAAAATTGATGTGGCATGAAAGATGAGTCCTCTTCATCAAATCATATCATCTGACACCGTATCATATCATAAATGCACATTGGCATGTAGATTAAAAAATACAATAACAATATAAGAGGTAAAGCTTAACAATATGTCAGCTAATTACTAGTAAATAATATAAAGCCTCTAACACATACAACAGCAACAGAAAAGGTTTTGTACCAAAGTGGTAGGTCTCTTGGTTCATCACTCACTGAATCTGCATAAACAGTTTCCATTGTGAAATTGTTTCATGAAATCTGACTTTCATATCTATCTCCTGTGTTAACCATTTCATGAGTAGCAGTATTATTACCAATAAAATGAATCCATTACCACTTCTGCTGTGTGCCTTGTGGGAAATTGAGCCTGCAGTGATTCCACAGTGATTCCAACAATATTAGAGTAGTTCTTTTGTGTGTCAAGGGAAAATGTTTAAGCAACTGTTAAACAATAACAGAGAGTAGGCTATTCTTGACAGCACATTGACCTTGTGGGAAGATTCAATGCAGCTAAGCCACAAGGATAGCATATCCTCCACTCTATATTCAGCTTTTTACATTCTGTCCTTAAAACGTAAAATATTTTCCAGTCTGTCTTTTATTGTCTCTGAAAGACAGCATGTGCAGTGTGAATGATGTGCAGCTAGAGGTGAAGAGAGGGGGGCACCAGAGGCTATCAGTGCATGAATCGCTTTTTGCTTAAATAAGCGTGCAGCAATGTGTTCACATCCCACAACCTTGCCATCTAGAAATTTCAAGACTTTATTTGTGTGCAAAGGAGGAAGTCAGGTGACATAGTACATGGAGCTTTGTCCATGTTAGGATGAGGTCGAGGTAGAATGATGGGTTGACAAAACACAGGATGTGCACAAACAGGAAGCCATTAACGATTTCCTGAATGAACCTGACAGTCAACATTGTTGCTTTTATCCCTACAACCTCTGCAACCTTTGCTGTGTTTATTGTTGTAACCATGATGACACAGGTCCTCTAACCATTAGCAATTACTTGTTTTGACTCAAACCACAATTTCTTCTTAAACCTATTAAAGCGTAACCTTAACCGCATGTTTGTTATTGTGACTATAATGACGCAGGTCTGATACGCCTGCCACTGAGGCTACTTTTCCTTTGAGGGTAAGGAGAAGTAACCCATGTGCTCATGTAAGTCAGAGGATTTGTTGTTTTATTTATATGTGAAATCTAAATAAATTCAGTTACACCGCATGGCATAGCATGTTTTTAAATCAAACCCAAATGTCTGGATGCATGAATGAGAATGCAGCATTTTTTCATGCAGTGCTTATGATGATTTGAACACAACCACAGCACTTACTCAACTACTCCCCTGCCCAAACTTCTATTCTACATACAGCACAGTTCAGAGAGAGGCATGATGGACTATATTTGAATGGCACAGGAACCAGAGAACACACTGGGTCTTGGGCACACCTGATCTTTTTGTTCCTATAGGCACAGTATGCTAAGTGAAAAGGGACTCGATGAATCATCAGAATTCATGTCAATCACAGTCACTTTTGCTTGAGAAGCTGGTTTGGAGGCAATGATACACGAGATAAATGACTCCTGGAGATTTGTCATATGCATCATTCACTGACAGAATACTGAGAATATAACCAACCAGTATGATGTGTGAAGTGTGTGGGATTATTTCATAGCAACCTGGAGTTATTTCCAGTCAATACAAACACAGTGGACAGCTTTGTCCTGGTGCAGCAGTTCTCACACTGTAGGATGGAAGCCAATCAAACATACCTGTGCTGCTGTCTTCCAATGCAGTTGCGGATAAGAAATATTCTAAGAACCAACCACTTGATTATCAGTGCCTTGCTGACATTCCTTCTGTTTTATATTAAACTTTAATTTTTAGTGTATTTGTTTGCCCTTGGAGTGACAGAAAGTCCCGGGCTCACACCTATCAAGCATCTCAGAGTCAGTTAATAAAAAGTTAAGATAGGAGTAAAAACACTCCCACCTCAGAGCAGGACTTCAGAGCGATTTATGAAGCATCTTTCACTTACTTTCAGCAAAAAAATGACAACTCTCAGAAATAGTGTGACATCAGTGTTTTATACTGCAAAGTAGAAATTCTGATATTGTGTTTATTCTCTACACCATTTAAATTATAAGTACACATTCGCAAGCAAATCTTGTGGCTTCAAACGTAAGTGCACTCCCCTCACAAGATACAGTATTGTTACTGATCCACTGACATCATGCAATGATGCTGAAAAATCTCTGTGTGGCTGTAGGCAAAATCTTCATTTTCACAGGCCAATTTCTCTTTCCACCCTGTTTCTGCTCCCTAAATCTTTATGTATTATTATGTAATTAATTTCAAAACAATTTGTTGAATATGGCAGTTTTGTTCAATATAATTCAAGCCAACGGTTAAAACACAGTGGTCAAGCGACCATTGTTGGCTGACATGGATTACCTATCTGTGACGGAGCCAGAAAAGGGCACGAGCACGTCTATTCACAGGCCAAATTACTGACTACGAGTTTCACCCAAATAAAATACTGCACTCAGACTCAGTTCAGACTCATTTCTAGCACCAGCACAGAAAAGTCCAAAAATAGAGACAGAGATGATCAGAAGACAACAGATTTATTTTTTTTTATTAATTTTAGTAATAGTAAAATATCTAATTTTAAAAATACAAATGCAGGGGTTCAAAAAAAAAGAAAAGGAATTTGAGGGCAGGTGTGAGCAGTGAATACAGAAAGAAAAGAAGCAACAGAAAATATTCAACTCGGAGAAATACTTGGTAAGACTTATACTCTACTGCATAAAAACCTGAAACCCTAAATCACTATTACTGTCCAATTATGGCATTCATGTGCTATCAGCTGTATTGATGTGTTATTAAAGGCTTTCGTGGCCTGAAAATGAAAATCATTAGTTTCCTGTGCTTTTTGATTTTTCAACTTCACTACACAGTTGCAATATCTTGCCATTATTACTTAATGAGCAAACTAATGTTGGTATTCAGTGCTTCCTTTTTACATTAATGCAGTGGAAACTGTATTATCCTGATGAGGCCTGCATGATGTTTTCATGAAATGATTGTGACAATGGGATTTATTCTTGATAGATAAAGTGTATATCTTCTCAAAACTTTATTGATCAATCTCTTCCAATCTGATTACGGATGTGTATAAATTGGAATAAAAAGAGGAATGTGTCCGAAAACAAAATGATTCCAACTTTCTGGGCAACAGTACACATGCTTATGCATTTATTTATTTATTATTTTTTTTTTTTAAAAGGATGTTCTTTATGTGAGCAATTCTCAGCTCATCTCACTGAAAAACTAGGTACCACAATGTCTGCAGTCTTGCTGATTGCACTAATATCCATGACCTCTGAAACAGAGGTCTTTCCTTTCCTGCCTGTTCATTGTTTAAAGTTATTTAATTCAGTAGCTACTGAAGATTGTTTTTATGTGACACAAACTAAGAGTTGCCAAGAGTAATCCATTAAAATGCCCTCGCTTTCAGTGCTTTCTTAGCTCTATATTAAACACATCAAAATTGCTCTGCTACCTTCAGAAGCACGTCTAACTAAAATGTTCATGTAAAATTAAAACCGTAATGGTACAAAAACGTGAGAAGAATTCAGGTCTTTCGTAGAGGGCCGGATATGCTCTCTGAGCTCCCACATTATCTCAGACTGATACAGATACCTTCTTCCTATCTTCAAACTGTGTCTGTTGGTTACTGCCATGCTTTATTGTATCTCTTTTCCCCTGATGATCATAAACACGCTGGGATCTTCAAGTCTACTTTAAATGTAAAACCCCAAGGAGCTCTTTTATTCCCCCTCGGTGTGCAGAAATGTCATCCTGCGGTCGTTGTTATACTTTGGATTCGGGACGCTTTGGTTTCCTAGTGAAAAAAATAAATGCCACATCTATTCTCTAAAGACTATGGGCGTGCCTTTAATGTGGAAGTATAACTCTAAATCCTGCCGTTAATCCAACTTAATCCCACATTATAATCAATACCTTGCAACTGGTTGTTTCCATGCAAATTTGCTCCCATTGTATGATAATCTTTTAATACTCTTTTACTATCTCAGTAGTGTACTTCCTTTCTTCTCTCCTGTGTTGACAAAATGAGTCACAAACTTTTAAATTTACACATTAGTAACTGTAGTCTCCACTGCATTTAAGAAAACCATGTAAAGTACAAGGAACAGTCTAAAACTTATTCTAATCACATCCTCTAAAAATGAAAACGGGTCGCCTTAATCTAGTTATCAAATTTAAAACCTCAGGTATTCATAGGAAACACACATTAAAGTCAGCAGCGTGCAGTCTAAGCGCTGTTGTGATGAATAAGCTAAACCTGGAAGTTACCTCAAGTAGTTCTCAGAGGACCCTTCTGTCTCCCTCAGGGCTGGTTGGCTCTACACAGAGCACACAAGTTGCACAGAGCTTCGTGTTCCCCCTGTAAAGTGACACAGCACGACAGCGTGAATAGGAGACAAAGAGAAAATGTTATGAAGAGGGACTACCAGCAAGCAGGTCAGCTCATCTGCTGTGTTCTAGTAGAATAATTCAGCTTTTCTGAATAGCTGCACAGGAACCACTGATTTAAAGAAGTTAAAAAACGGTTCTTTGGTTTTACTCAGTCACTCAGCTGTTTTAAATTATGTTTAGATTAGCCATACCAACATACTGTAACATATCTTTGTTTATAATTGTATTTGGGGGCATACAGTTAACTGGAAGACAGTGCTTTTACTCTCCTGTTGAAGTTCCTTCATGACATCTTCTTATATCATCATATATTTATTTTTATGCCACATTTGTCCTGCAAGCTTCTCTCTTCAGAATTTGAGTGAATTACTCTGCACTTCCAGCACCTGTGTTAGGACACACCTGATCAAGATTGCTCACACCAGAGAAATGACAGCTGTGGCCAAACACATAAAACGCCTCATTGACAATCTACCTCTTGTGGCTCAAAGTAATGACCATCGTCTCCAGACAAACAGCAGCATCAGTCATTTGCAACTCTGTGTTTACACAGTGAAACAGGAAAAAGTCTCACACTGTCCACACAGGCCTCTATGCAAGAACAGCAGCATGTCAGCAGGGCAGCAGCAGCAGGACGCCCTGCTACACAGGCTGCAGTCAGCCACAGTACTGCTGTGTGCTCACCTGCATTTTGTCAGCTCTCAGAACCCAGTTCGCAATCATACAGTTACGTGCAGACAGACAAAAAAGACAAAAATAGACCTGAAGCTGTGCGTACAAAATCTGTGACTTTGACACTGGAGCCTACTATGTTGCTTCCCATCCCCAGTCAACATTCAGCACTGGTTTCTTTTAAAAATGACCGCAATCTAACCAAGTCATTTTAGTTGCCTACTTAACCATAGCTTCAAGCAGATAGAATCAATATTTCTATAGTAACACTATCAAATGACTACGTGTAATGCTACCAAACAGAACAGTTAGTGTCTGGCTGATCTTCACATCCATGTTTACACAGAGGTCTGTCAATCATGCAGTGTCAGGTGGGTGGAAATGGGCTTTCACAACAGCAAACAAACTCAGCATTATAGAAGAATAAACTTAAACTGTACCAGCAAAGTCAAGCTCCATGCATTTGTATGCATTGTATTGTAGACCTCACTTCAGCACTGGGGCATGAAGTGCGACTGTTGACAAATAGTTTACATGCACTGAGCGGCGTGGCCCCTCTGGCAGAATTTTGCTGAAGACCCCAGAGAGTTTGCATTTGTCAGATTAAAACCATCTTAAAAACCCGGTTTACATCCTTCATTCAGTCCCCTTATTTTTCCTGTCCAAATGATGTGCTTGTTCACATCCTTTTATGGACTGAAATCCTGTTATCAGAAAACAAGGGCAATATTAGATTATAGCTCAGGAGTGTGCTGCATGCTAAAGAAGCGACTGCAGAGTGTGGTGACTCAGTGTTCCAGGTGCGGCATCCTCTTCATTTGCATTCACAGCGGAGCACATTTCTTGCCAACCAGCTCACACGGCGAGGCCAAGGTCAGGTATTGTCTTGCTCATACACATCAGACTTCCCAGGTCCAACCCCTCACACCTGACTGCCTCTACAGCTAAATGTCTTTGAACACTGCTGGTGCACTGGCCATGACAGATCAACAAGTCTCAGGTGGAGCTTACGTACCTTTATCAGAGCAAGAGAAAAAGCAAGTGAAGTCGCTGTGCAGAGGATGAGGAGAAAATCTATTTCAGTCTAAATTTCAGTCTAATTTTCCACAGCCTGCTTACAGCACAACATCTACACAATAACAACCAATACAGAGGTGGATGTCTGCAAAGCAGAAAAGAACTTGCCCACATAAATAACTATACGTCCAGACTTTTTATTGTTCTGTCCATAAGTATCTTATCAGATGAAGCCATCAGTTGGCAGTACATCACAATTTGACTTCGTGTCTTCGCAAGTAGCTGATCAAATATTAAACTGGTTTTTGCCAAGAAGTGACACCTCACCACGAGGTGGACTGTTTTTCTGATGTCTGCTGTCAACACTTTGATAAAGTAATACCCCTAAAAGTTTCTAATGCTGTCAGAGAAACTTCAGAATGACCTTTGCACAAAGCTTTACAAGGCATATATTGTCAGGTAAGTTTTCCGTGGCATATAAATGGCACATTTAGAGTGGATTAACGTCTTGAGCTGTTTTTAATGTCACATTTGCTTCGCTGTGACCTTGCATGAAACATTTCCTTCTCATCTCGCTTTGATGATAGACTGCTGCATTTTGGTTTATGAGGATTTCAAGCTCATTTCCTCCCTCGTATGTTATACCAGGTGGCAATCTGACAACTCAACGATTTTATCCCCATTTTTCAGACACGCCATCGGTACAGCTTTCAGTGAATACTTGCCAACATCTTCCCCCTTCCTCCATAAAACTGCAATTGTTTTACTTTCCCTTTCTAAGACCTTCAACAATAACTTTGACCAGAAGATACAGTCAGAGCTTGTGATGCTATGAAACACATGAATGCATTACTGTATGAATAAGTTCCGGTGGTATTTGCATATAACTGGCTTTTGTGTAAGCATATGCCACCTATTTTAAATGAAATGAGCAAATGATCCAGATGACTTACAAAGTAAAACGGGAACAGAGGGATTGTCAAAGGCTGGGATGCATGTAATTCTGAATGCAATATGCCTCTAACTCGCCTGTTATGCCATCTGGAATTGTTTGGGGAAATGCTGCAAGGCACATATTTTCTAAGCAGTAAGTGAAAATGAAAATTTAGTGTGTTTGTCCAGATCTTAAGCACTTGTACTGTGTGTAGCTCATGGAACGGTGTACTAAACAGCACACACACCCTGTTTACTGTTTGAAAGGTGCTGTGCTGCAGAAAAGAATCTTATATGTATTGGACATCCCACAGTTTATTAAAAACTTTTGTCATTGTCATTTCAATCTCTACAAATACAATAATTGTTAATAGAGTTAGAATAGCTCAGACAAAGAAAATAAAAATTAATGATGTGCATCTTCAAATATGCAACTGGCACACTCACCCATCAGGAAAGTAAAATTACAGTACATTTTCAGTGAGACTGTTCCATCATCATTCATCAGTAGAAAAGTACAACAGCATGGGTTAGGTTGTCTGAATACTAATTGTAATAACTTGTACTGCAACTTTAATTGGCTGCTAATGTTATGGAAAAAAAAGATAGCTTCATGTGATAGCTTCATCAGAGACAGCTTCAACACACGCTTAGATATATGGACAAAAGTATGTGTAGACTTGTACATATACTTTTGTGTACTTTAGGTTTGGAGCTTTTTTCCGTTGGCCAGACTGGTGTAGAAGACTTTGGCCTGCACAGAACCCTGACCTTAACCCCATCCAACACCTTTGGGATGAACTGAAATGCCAACTGTGAGTCTCACCTTATCACCTGACACCAGTGGTTGACAGTGCAGATGCTAATTGTGGCTGAATGGGAGCAAATCCCTGCAGCCAGGTCCCAAGAACTCTGAGAAAAGTCCATTCATTGAAAATACAGTGGGATGCAGTCAAAGGGTCTGGAAAAATCCAGTGAGTAAACCTTTAGAATATTTTACCACGAGTTACACTGACTACAAACAAACGCTGACAAAACTTGACAATTTGAATAGGTAAGTTAATTAATACACATCAAACTTGAGCTTCACTTTATCGCTTTCTTCACCTCCATTCTGTTTGTCATTAAAAATATCAATACCCCTCTTCATGCATTTCCCTTTACTTACCTTTGTAGAGATATAACTGATGTTATACTTCCCGATATGCAATGCATGTAGTACAGCTGCTGGTCATGAACATCTGATTAGACTGTATGAAATTCAAATTATCTGCAAGACCTTTAAAATACAGAGAGTAACAACCAGGCTATGCAAAGACTGGATAAATTTAAACAACATTATTCAGCCTCTGGGTTGAAATATACTGTACTTCTGACATACTCAGCCTAGATTTGCATGCTTGAATTGCTTTAAATTTATGACAGACATAACATGGTTGCACAGTTGGAAGCAACTTTTGCTTTATAATGATATCCCTTGCGGATTTTTCACCACATGTGCATTCACATTTGTACCTCAGTGATCTGCTTGGTTACATTTTGCAGTAATATTCGGTTATGTCCTGTGTCTTTGGAGCTGCAGGGGGCCATGCTATAAGAGGAATGATGTTATTCATTGTCACCTCAGGAACACAGACTACATACATGTAAGTATGTGGACTATGCCTAAACAGCACAGGAGCACAGAGACACACAAACATACCTTGTCTTTGACATTGTGTTTTAAAATCTTAAACCTACTGCCAGTTAAACACAGAATATTGTCCCTCGGTCTTGGGGAGTTGAGAACTTAATTAGACAGGAAAGTTCCTTATAAATACAGAGCAGTGGCATTAAGTTAAAGTACTTGATATGCTTGAACATGAACAGATTTGCACTCGTACGCCATAAAACGGATCCATCAGAAGGTGACTTTTTCCTCTGAAAATCATTTCTCATGAGCACGCTGACACAATGGTGCTATAGTAAAGAGGATTCAACTGACAAGAGTAATCAGAAGAAAGTTATTTGTACAGTCTCATGTCAGAAACATTCGTTGGTTGACCTTTAGTTCAGTGTGAGTGGGATGACAATTCCTGTTTTGAATCAAAACATCTACTTCATTTGAGAGTATCAATAAAAACTAAAAACAATTTAAAAAAAAAAGTTTACTGCCATGGGGACAGGACAATGTCATGTGCTGCTTGCTTTAATTATGAGCTAATTCATGTTGGTCTCAAGGGCTTTTAGATGCTCCCCTTTAAGAGCACAAGAAGAAAATAACTGCATGATAAAAGGTCATGTTCATGTGTGGCTTGGAGCCTTGATTAAAATGAGCAGTGGGTCTCTCTCTCTGGAGATCCCTCTGATCAGTGGTTTGCATTTCAGGGCAGTTTTGGTAATAAGCATCTAAGAAAAATCTTTTTCCCAACTTCCTGTTTAGAGTCACAGACTAAGAAAATCTGACATTCAACCAGATAAAGTGTCTAAAAATGAAAGTTCATTCATCCAGATGAAAGCTGCTCACCCAGGGTATTCAACAAGAAAAGCCCTATCACTTTCACTTTTCACACTCATCTTGTTCCATCTAAAGGGGCAATGTGTAAGAATTGGCCGACTGTCGAATTCGTACTCTGACAATGATGCTGAGAGAGGACCACTGCAGCACAGATTTATAGCTGACCATAGTTATTACTTCTTCATTCTCTCATGTTGGACTGAGAGCAGGCTGGACGCTACAGTGACTCACTATCACCTCTTGAGGTACAAAGTGGTATAATGAAATGGAGCCAGTCAGGGTTAGCTGGTTTGTGTCCTAACTTCAGTAGATATGTCCACAACCCAAAGTTGCTATTTCTTCACATTCTGTTCACATTCAGTTTCTGAATACTTTCAACTCACATGTGAACACTCACATATTACTCCTTTAAAGAGCTGAATTAATGTTTGTGATGCTCAAGAAACTGTCCCCACAGTTTTGTCACAACTTATTTGTAATAATCTTGTAGCCACAAACACAGGAGGACCCAAATGCAGAACCCCAACACAGACTGATGCTTGAGTTAAAAAGTCCTTTTAATTAACTCAAAATCACTGGATAAGGTCGAGGGCCAGGAAAACCAAAAACTCCAACAACTAAAATCCATCTAGGATGGAGAAAAATAATCAGTCCCCCCCAAAAAACTCAAAAGTCCTCACTGGAGGTCGACCAACATAAGAGAATCCAAAAAGAAGAACTGAGGAAAAGGCCAGGAGGAAATACATACAGGAGAACAGGGCAAACACGAGCCTCAGGACAAACACAGACAGGGTGCATGACAACAGACCCAGTAACACACACTGGCCTGGATGCTGACTCGCAGACAGACAGACAGACAGACAAACTGGCAAGGACACAGGGAAACAACAAGACTTATACACACAAGGCAATGGGCAACAGGTGACACCAATTAGGTTGGGGTAGACAATCACAAAAGGAGGGAAACCAGACAAAGACAGGAAGTAGAGCAAGACCAGATACACTAGGGACAAGACTTCACAATAAAAGAGGAAATACACGACCAAAACTCAAACACCCAAAACAAGAGTAACTTGACTAAAGAAACATAGCCGGAACTACTAACAGAACAAAAGAAACTAATCAAGAGTCCAGAAGTTCAAATGTCCACAAAAGAATTCAACAAAAAGGATTCAGAAATCAGCCCCCTTAGGGGCACATACTTAATTGCTTCATACTTGTTTTGTTTGTTGTAAATAGATCTTAAAAAGTACAAGGCCCAATCAACAACATTTTTCAACGTACTGTACACTGTACATTCAAACACCAACATAAAAAGAAAGAAATTTGGAAACTGAAATGTGAATATAAAGTCAAACTCTAACAACAGAAATGTGGCTTTTTAAAATGCTGTCAGTGCTGCAGATGTCAGAGGAGCTCCACTTTTATCTTCATCTAGTGCCACTAAATGGAAGTGAACAATAGATAACAACGATCCCGGCAGATCAAAAGCAGCTCCGAGCTCTGGGGAGTTTCCTACATATTTCCCTGCAGTATCACACCTTTGCTGTAGCTGTCTCGCACTGCAGCCAGAAGTGAAAGTCATCACTAATTAACATGTCAGAGCTGGTTGCTGCCATATGAGCTGCAAGCTACTGATCGACTTAGGGCCTCAGGCCTCTGACATGAACTATTCAAAACAGATCCAATGTGTCTTCAGGCAGAGACAACAGTGCCACAAGGGCTTATGTACTATTTATACTACTTAAGCTATCTCTGTGTGGTGCTGGTGAGTGCGCTTTTTGTTGTGGTACAAGACTGCCCACAGTAGTTGAATGGCGACCAGATAAAAAAAGGATTATATGAGTTGCAAGGTGATCCCAGTGGAAATATGGCTCATGTGCATCCAATCCTTTACCCTGAGATTTGCTTGCACTGCACATCTCCAGGTCATTTCCATTTAAATGGGCAGAGTTTTTGGTGGTGAACTTTCTGAGACACAAGACATGAGTGGATTAGCTCCACACATGGTTTTCTTGCTCTCACTGAAGTATGGTAACGTGAAGGACACACATTTCATCAGTCAGCAACCCCCATCCCAGCACATCGTCTGCACACAGCCCCGATTAACCCACTATGTAACAATTTTACGCCATCACTGCTTGTGTCTGAAAACCAAGATTTGTATGAGCTAGCAAAGTCCTCTCAACTCCCTGAGAGCCAGTCACATTAACAATGACTACAGGCTCAGCAATGTGTGGTCTGATTTAGCTGCTGGAAAAATGCGAAGAGCTCTGCTCACAAAATTCCCAGCCCATAAATGGTCCACACAGAGCCCTACAGGGTTTTCTTTTTCTTCTTTTTTAACATTTATATTGTGCATATTGTGCACTGTACGTTTTTATGACAAACTACTAAATGAATCATTTGTGAGCACGACTCATGCCCCCCAAACCCTGCGTGTACATGTTATGCAGCCAGATGCTTCAGAGTACTTGTTATTCCAGCTCAAGCACTGACTTACTTATACTTATTTCCATGTGTTTTCCATGAATCCAATATCATAAGGAAAAATATGAGAGCAAAATAAACATGATATACAAATTACCCTCCACAGGAGACCTTTTTTGACTTGCAGTATGAATTCATATTTCATTGCTTTCCACATCATTATAATGAAACTATTGCACTTACCGAACAACAACCAACAAATTTAGCTCAGCTGCTACATGAAAGTAATTTGCAATCAATACAAAGCATATGTTCTGTATTATAAATAAATCCAGCACCATTACGGAGCAAACTTACAGTAGAAACCAGCAGCACCAGACGTTCCAGTGTGTGGGGCAGCAATAAAATCCCAGCAGTTCGTGCCTATAATTAATTGAACCTCAAGCAATGCCAACAACGGGCACAGCTGAAAAACTAAAGCTGAGAAAATAACCAGCAGCAACAGCAGACTTATCACTGCTCACTGACATTCAACAAGGTAAAGGGAATACATCACTAACCAAGCATGAGAGTCCAACAAACATCATGTTAATACAGTATAATCCTGTTCACAGTCAGTGTCCATGTTACATTTATGCTTTTGTGGATTTGTAATCACACTAGTCGATGAATCAGAAAATGCTGGGTTACTCACAAATGTGGACACTGTACATAGTAATTCAACTCTAGTGCACTTGTTATTGTCTTGTCATGATTTTACACAGCACATGGTCCAGGTTATACAGCATACCTGGGTTGTAGAAATCCCAACCCAGGTATATGTATGAAATATTAATAGTAAAAGCATTACATAAATATACTAACAGGCAACTAAGACCATAGCTGTACATTTTGATACATGTCACCAGGCAGTCATCTGAATAAAAATAATCCAGAAACCAGAAAATGACACAGAACTCAGTCAGTGGAAAAATGTCTTATAGAGTTTGTTAATATGTATGTGCACAACTTTATTAAATGAATTATACCGATTTACAAATTCAAAGAGTATTTTAGGGTTATTTTGTAGCAAAACAGCCAAGGGCATTTTTAGCTTTTATGATAGAGTGCCTTATTTTCCCATCTCCAGAGTGTGTTGTTCTGCCAGTCTGTAACTACTGTATCTTGACTCACTTAAAAATCAGCAAGGGGCATCTAAAAGCTGAGACATCCAATACCATATTTTTTTTTAACCTACACACAGTTTTTCAGTGTAATGCCAGGACCTCATCAGATGCTAAAGGGCTAATTGCTCATGACTGTTAGCAAAGAACTTTTTTTTTTTTTTATTCCATCTGATGTAACTGGAACAGAAACAGCAGTGATTGTGAAGGTCATCCGGTGTGGCTGTGCTCATATTAATGAGCCACAGTCGCTGCTAATGGAGGTACAGTAATAAATATTGACACTATTGAATCATTACGATGAATCCCAGGTCTTACTGCTGCTGTGTACTTGGTCAAGTTCATTTTTCCTCATCTGTTATTTTTCATTTTCTCCACTTTCACACTCCATTACAGCATGTCTGAGTCAGGCACATAAGTAATAGCAGATCAATGTGGATCCTGTGTCTGCACCTCCCCACCACTGTTCCTCATCCTTCACACCCCTGCAATCAATCAAGCATGGATACATGTTAGCCATCAATACATATGCCATAGTTTAAAAGTTTAGAAGCCACTCACAGGGAAACAATGTAAAGAACAATACTTTTTGATTGAAGTACCGCCAGTCTTATTGCAACGTCAATTTGAAACATCTGCCATTTCAGTCATGATTTCCCAATAAAATGTGTTGCACTATAGGCTCAATGATCACCTAATCAAGGTAAATCTATACATGAGTACGACCTAATTATTTTCAGCTTATTTACAGCTTTACTGCATGCATAAGCTTTCTAAAAAAAACACAGCATTACAAATAATAAATTGTGTGTCGGCAATTAACTGATAAATACTCTATTTCAACAACAGTCTGACCCATATACTGTTGTAACATTTATAGCTCATAACATCAGTGGAGGGACTCCTTTGATTAAGCCTGAGTAATGGACTAGACAGAAATGCATTGTAAAGCACTATCGTGCCTGCTCCTAATTGCCTGATGACTTTAATTAAACTTCAGGCTCTTATTCTTGACTAATCACACAGCCTCTCAGATCCCAACCCTCCTTTAAATGGTACTCGCATGACTTTTTGCAGATGTCAGCATTCAGTTAATATGAGGCTGATTCAGAAAGTGGCACTTAGGCGGACTCATGCACTGTACACAGATGAAACCTAAACGTAGTCACATAAGAGGATTTGTCGCAGCTACCATTTCAATTTGTCACCAGGCAGCTACAATGAAGTACAAATCAACATTCTCTCAATCAGCCACCAATTACATTTAATTTCTCATATAAAATATTAGTTTATTGCACATTAGTGTCACGTGGTGATGTCGCCCTAACATGTTCAGGAGCAGCAAAAGCCTTCTTCTCTGTGTAACTCCAACGATGTGCCACCTACCACCCTACCAATGTTTTACCATACTTACTAATAAGGGTATGCATGGTCTAGATTTTGCTTTAATGATTCACATAAAGAAAAACTGCTCCCTGCAGTAGCAGAAAAGGTCCTCTGTGGAGAAACTTTTATTTCCAGGGGTCCAGGAGTGAATGCCTTACTTATATATTTTCTAACCTTTAAAATGATGCTAGCTTTGTCACAATTCTGCACACAAATGCATCTGCTCTGCCTGTAACCTTTAGAAAATTGCAGACACTAGGCTGAAATAAATTCTAGTGTCTGCAAGTACTCATCAGGTAAAGTGTGGATATGATTATATATATTTTATATACATATAATATAAGTTTAGTACTGGACCGGAATGCACAAGGTGCATGAGGTACAAAAGATTTTATTGGAAATAGAATGTGGACACTCTATTGTACAGTCATTTCCTTTTTCAATTTCATGTATATTTTGCCAAATGTACTGTAGGTCTACATGTTGTAGACACAATAATGTATAAGTAATGGGAACAAAGTGAAATAAATTGCACTCAGTCATTATTATCACATCAGATACAGCGATGCTGAGGAAATGTACTTATTTTCCAGGTAAAGCTATTTAAATAACCACCAATCACAGACTTTGAAAACTGAGAATGAACTAAGATGTACTACATTAAAATCTGTTGGGTAGATTGTTTGCTCACTGCTTAGCATTCGTATTTAAACTTCAGGAAACATCATACATTCACTGGAAAGCGGGTGAAATCATGTAAGTACTTCTGTTTAAGTGAATTAACCATTACAGTTTGTAGGACGATCATAAGTAATAATATACTGTACGATCCAAGCTTTACTTCAGTTTTCAAAGGGGCAATACAGGAAAAATACAAGCAAGATGTTTTACTGATCAGAAAATTATAATTTGTTCAGAGGGCAGTAAACACTCCTTCATTTGTAATTTCATTAGCAACTCAAGCAAATCAGCCTTGAAAAGCTCCAGCGTGCATTTATGTGAACCTAAGTGCTTTGACACCAGTTACTGTGTTTAATTTAAAGCGATCAAGTTGAGAGGAATAATAATATTTAGTTTGAATTTAAAATACAGAAAAGAGATGCATGCTCCCAGGCACAGGCTTTAAGGACAGGAACGGCCTTGGGAGTCTGGATGCTGATGGAAGTGAAAGGGGATTTTGGAGAGCATCATCGAAGCTGGGAAAGTACAGAAGGTCAGTGTGGTGGTGGGAGAAGTGTCTTTAGTCTGCAAGACAAAAGACAATATTCTCAATATCCACCAGATGATTGGTTCATTGAACACAGGAAAGGATATCTGCAAGATCAGATATAGCAATGAGGCTTTGTGCTGTGGAAGTATGAGAAAGCGGAAATGATGGAGATGCCAAAAGTGACAGTGGGGAGAGCTGGAGAGGAGAAGTAGTGAAAACACACTAACAAACGGAGCGGTAAAATATGAGAGAAATTGTCTTCTTTATTGAATTTTTTTTTCTTTTTTCTATCTTCTTTTTTTTGCAAAAGCTACATTTATTTTGATGCAAGAAGCTTTGTCTCCATGTTTACAAGCCATGCAAAGCTGTGCACTGAGAAGAATCATAATACTAATTTCTGAATGTGTTTTGAATGTTTAATGTTATATATATATAAACAAAAATACATGCAAGGCAAACTAACATTCATTAAAAAAATATTTCCTCATTATGTTGACATACATGTAATTCAGGTGGTGCTATCATTCTCTTTAAAAACATACTTGTTGAAAACAAACATAATTCCCAGGAGCCAGTGTTGAAATCTGCTGCATGCTTCAGGTTCAGTGCTGTTTTCACCATTTCAGGTTTCTCCCTGATACACTCTAAGATAACACACAGCACTGTTAATGCAAATTCTCTTGTGAACACTTTCTTTCCTTGGGTATCAGGTAATGTGTGTTATTCTGGTGCTGAGAGCCAGCTCTCAGCACCACTTTCCTTCCATTTCAGTGTGAGCTCAGGTAAAAAAAAAAAAAAAACACAACATAATTTACATTGGAAGGTTCTGGATTGCTCACAGAGCACTGCAATCGAGAAATATATTTAATGAACTGCTGCTGTGTTTCTCTCCATATATGGCCAGCAGCGGGAAGGTTGAAAGTCACGTTTGAAATGATGTAAAGTAAAAACCTTTCAACTCAGCTCAGTAGAAGGCTCTGTGATTCCTTCAAGCTTCTGGGCCCCTGGAAGCACACAGCAGCAGATCAGTATGGAAGGTAAAAATGAGCATTTTTCCAAAGCCGGATGACTATTCTCAGCTAGCCAGTCTTTACTAGTCAGCCTGAAGAAGAATGAAGCTCATTCAATATTTAGAGCCATTTCACAGCTCCTAACATCTTGGAGCAACATATAACCTACAGAATATATACCCTGCAGCTTGATTTGAAAACTCTGACAGACATCCAGGGCACACTTTCAGTATGTGAAGTCATCTGTCATGCTGGATCTGACAGACGGTTCAGGTTATTGATTTTAAGAGAGGGGCTTGGTGGGAGATATCTACGGGTGCCATCAGAGACCAAAGAATCACCCACTGCTTAACATTTATAGGTTCACTAACTCCCTGAAACTTCCCGTGGTCTTTTCTCTGCTCAGACTGTAGTGAACTGTATGAAAAATCAATAAAAAGACTCAGGGGAAGATTTTAAAACGTCCATCATGACTGAACAGTTTTGAACCCATGAACTTAATGAGCAGCCTGATGAAGAATAAAATTCCCATTCACGGTGCTCATTGTTTACTTAGGGTTAGGGTTAATTTTAATATAACAAATCCAGTATTTTCATCGTAAAGACAGAAAAATGAATAATTCCAAGCAGTGAGCTGAGTTTAAAAGTTATAAAACCAACATTGTTAAATGACATTATTCATACCATTCCGATTAAAAACAAAAGTTTAATTACCGTTGTTTATAAATGTATTCTCAAACAGATTGTCAGTATTATCATTGTCAGTGACGCGCAGAGCTGATATGATGGTCATTGTAATTCATATGTGTCAGGTTTTTACCTCAAGCTGCTTCTGTCCATCTAAATAAAGACTATAAATAAGTGTTGGGTCGTGACTCTGTTGTCACACTCCATAAGGCTCATACATGGTCTATTTTCCTACTGACTTCTGGGGGGAATTTGCAGGTGAGAACCTCATTCCAGAGTGCCTTTGAGCTGTATATGCGCACACACTGGACACAGAATATCAACTCTTCTTTATATTTTTCCTCTCCCTTGTCCTGAAATCTTGTTCTCTGAACAATATTTTACAATTCTACAATATTACACTATGCATTTTTAAAGCACCCTTCTTATATAATTCAACACACTTTACGATTCAAATCGATATGAGTCTATATCCTTGTGTTCCTCCTTTGGTAAACCAGTATGCAGTAATTCAGTCAAGTTTTATCTTTATTTATTCACATGTTCATAAGGGATTCTTTTAATACTAAAAGGGACTTGACATACAACTCAGTCTTCCAGACTTCAGGCCTAAATATATTCTGAAATATCAACAATTTATGCACTTTGGAGTTCTACTAAAATGATGAAAACTGAATCTGACAACTCAAGGGTCAGGTCAGGTTCATTTTATTTACATAGCGCCAGAAGTTATCTCAGGGCACTTTTCATATAGAGCAGGTCTAGACTGTACTCTTTACAGTATTATTTACAGAGACCCAACATTCCCCCTTGAGCAAGGACTTGGCGACAGTAGCAAGGGAAAACTCAAAACCTCGAGCAGAACCAGGCTCTGGGTGGGCGGCCATCTGCCTCAGCTGGCTGAGTTGAGAGAGAAAGAGAATCTGGACGAGAAGCTACTTGGGACGGAAGCAACAGAGCAGCAGCCTCAAAGTCTGACTACAGACACAGGCTCATAGACTGGCCACTGCCTCCAGGCAGCACCATCACCAGCACCTTAAAACTGCAGTCCTCATTGACTACAATGGCAAATTCATGGAGCAGCAAAGCTGTTCCCTTGTCACAGAGTGGGGAAGTTCTGGTGTCCTCACACTGACAAAACCCTCAAACTCCTCTGTCACGATCATCTGGGTAGCCCTGACAACATCCTCATCCACACTGGAACAAATGACCTGTACCCCAAAGGACATCATCCCCTCAATGCTGCTGCCACTGACAAACTTCCCCTGGGACCTGATCCACAATATAAACAGGGTGGTCATCTCAGAGTGTGCAGCACTGAGCAAGGTCAATATCACCCATCACCCCACTCTGACACAGGAGCCCCCGTATGACCACATCCACCTGGACCAGGACCACCTCCGGATGTTTGCTGTGGAGCTGAAAAGGACAAAAGCCAACAGAGAGCCTTCAGTTCCACACCCCACCACAGTCCAGCCACGGACAACAGCACACAGGCCAAGGAAGAGGAGACTGCCATCTGGCACAGCAGGCCCCAGCAGAGCACAGCCAACCAGAGCCCAAATGATCAGAACCCAGCTTACCAGAGTCCAACCAACCAGTGTCCAGCCAACTGGATTCTAACCCAGCAGAGCCCCACCCACTATAAATCAGCCAAGCTGTGGTGCCAGGACTCAAGAGTACATATCTGGAGCATACTATGCAGAAGCACAGCCTGACATTGTTCAGCCCTGGGATGCAGCCCACCAGTGCACACGTAGTGGTCAACCACTCACATTGGAGAGGTGAAGCAGCTACTTTAAAATTCTTGCCTGCTCCTAAGTTCTTGATTGTATTCTTCGTTTTCTATACTGAATCGCTGAATATGAACATGCTGTTTTACTTTTATACAAATCTCGATCTGTTCATGGAACATTCACGGTCTGTAGTCTCCTGCTTTCAAGCTGAAGAGAACAGACCCAGAAATCACCTTGAATATTAAAAGAACAACACAGACATCCACTGTCCCTCTGACTATAGAGAGACATTACTACCATCCCTCAAACAGAAGCACATACATCGCAATTCAGGTGAGGTTATTGTGTGGTATAGAAAGGAAAAAGCAACAACACACATCTGGCATAAGTTAAACAAAAATATTCCCATGTGATAATGATCTGTACATATATGCAGCCTACACTGCCCCGCTTGAGTTGCCCTTTCATGATGAAAACTTTTTTTTTTTTTTTTTTGGAAAAACTCAATAAAGAAATCTGGCATTACCAGGCCCAGGGTAATGTCCTGTTGATGGGCGATTTAAAAGCCAGAACAAGATGTGAGCCTGACATAGTGGATCCTGCAGCCATGAATTTGGACCGTCCTGTCTACACCTACATCCCCACCACCAGTCAAAAACACAAGCAAGGTTGTGAGCAAAATGAGGAAAGAGCTAGTGCATCCCTGTCACTCCTCAGGTCTGTATATACTTAATGAAAGGATGAAAGGGCACTCTCTGGGAAGGTTCACTTATTGTTCAGCTCATGGGACCTGGACCCCACCCACATATACAGTACCCGTCAAAAGTTTGGACACACCTGCTCATTCAGTGGTTTTTCATCTTCATCTTCATCCGCTTATCCAGGGCTGGGTCGCGGGGGCAGCAGTCTAAGCAGGGACGCCCAGACTTCCCTCTCCCTGGACACTTCTTCCAGCTCTTCCGGGGGAACCCCGAGGCGTTCCCAGGCCAGCCGAGAGACATAGTCCCTGCAGTGTGTCCTAGGTCTTCCCCAGGGCCTCCCAGTGGGACATGCCCGGAACACCTCCCCAGGGAGGCGTCCAGGGGGCATCCTAAATAGATGCCCAAGCCACCTCAACTGGCTCCTCTCAATGTGGAGGAGAAGACATCAAAACTATGAAGGAACATATATGGAATTATGTAGTTACCTAAAAAGTGTTAAACCAACCAGAATATGTTTTATATTTAGATTCTTCGAAGGAGCCACCTTTTGCTTTGATGACAGCTTTGCACACTCTTGGCATTCTCTCAATCAGTTTCATGAGCTAGTCACCTGGAATGGTGTTCAGTTAACAGGTGTGCCTCGTCAAGAGTTAATTTGTTGAATTTCTTGCCTTCTTACTGTGTTTGAGGCCATCAGTTGTGTTTTGCAGAAATAGGGTTGGTTCACAGCCCTATTTGACTACTGCTATAATCCATATTATGGCAAGAACCACTCAGCTAAGTAAAGAGAAACAACAGTCCATCATTACTTGCCTTCAGTATGAATCCACAATGTAGAAAGTAATAAAAATAAAGAAAAACCACTGAATGAGAAGGTGTGTCCAAACTTTTGACTGGGACTCTGTGTGTGTGTATATCTATTGTATATATAAATGGACTCTTGATGGTGAAGTTAGATCTAAAAATATAACTGCTTCACCTGAAATCACTGATCTAATTAACACGGCCCTGTAATGCAGAGTCTATGTTACAGGCCAGGACCCAAATGCAGACAGGTAATTAGTGTTTAAACAGTTTATTCACAAGGTGCAAAAACAAAAGGAAAAGAATAGGAGAGAGGAGGGATTCCAGAGCAGCGTGACAGGGTCGGCTGTGGTGACGGAGTGAAGGCAGGAGGACAAAGACCATCTGAGACTGCGGGGAAGGAAAACACAGTGGTTAGTTTGAGACAGAGCGAGTAAATCCACAAAAGTTAATCACAAGGAGACGCACAGAGAATTTGTCACCACGGAAGATGATGGAACAATCTGGTGAGGGTAGACAGGAAAGCCGAGCCTCTTATAGTTTGGTGGGGAGACTGATTGCGCCCAGATTGCGCACTGGTGTGTACAATCAGCCTGAGCAGGAGGATGGAGAAGGGAGGAGCCGCCACGGAAAAACACACCCACACCAAAGACACACACCCACACATATACACGGAAGAGACAGAAGAGAGAAAAAACTAAAACAGAAAAAACCCCAGAGGCAGCCAAGCTGCCTCATGACAGGTCCTCTCTGTACAGTTTCAAACAAACCAATTAAACATGGCTGTTATAAATTATATTTATCACAAATCAGCCAGTAAGGCAGGTCTTACTAGGAACAAGTCTGCACCTAAACAGAGTGAAAAAGAAAGAGTGATGTAACAAGGATGCAAAAATGTCAGGAAGAAAATAAGACACCAACCTAAAACACTGTCAGCCACAAAACACAGGCCCGAGACAAAATTATGCTGAAACACTGAGACAATGCAAACAGATAATAAGACACAAGAAAACAACACAACATAATAACCAAGCCCTACAAATTGGTAACATTTGGATAGATAATTTTGAAAAACTATACAAGCAAACTTTTTTCCTAACAATCTCAATCAATCACAGACACAAATCCAGCAAAATCTGACAATCCTTGAATCAAATTACCTTAGCAAGAGAAAGAAAGAAAGAAAAAAAAAAGTAAAATCTGACAAAGCATGTGGACCTGATGACATCAGGAAAGAAATGGTGAGACACAGTAGCCCTGAGCTGAGAGACGTCCTGATTCAGTTGCTCAGTCTCAGTCTTCAGTCAGGCTGCTTTCCTGAGATCTGGAGCCAGAGGCTTATTTCCCCAACACATAAGATTGGAGATAAATTCGACCCTAACAACTACTGAGAGGCTTTTTGCAGCATCATTAATGCCCGGATGCTGGCCTTTCTTATGGAACACAATATCCTGTTGTTTTTTGTTTGTTCTTTTATTTACATTCTCATGTTCTTTTTATCTATTTATTTGATTTAATTTAATGAATTGTATTTTTCACAGTATTGAACTGTAGTAATTGCAGTAGTAGTAGAAGAAGAAGAGGAAGAGCAATAATAATTATTATAATAATTATAATTATAATCATAATTATAGGTCAGTAGGTGATTTGCAACCACAGATCCATACTCTGCAGCTCAGGAGGCAGAAATTCTTACAGTAAGCAACAGGAGGAGAGAGGAGCAAGAGAAGAAAGCACAAAACTACAGGAGAGAGAAGAAACCAAGTTAGTAACAAGAATTAATGGGATATGAATATGTACAGATGGAGAAGGAGAAGGAGAAGGAGAAGGAGAAGGAGAGAGGAGCTCAGTGCATCATGGGAAGTCCCCTGGCAGTCTAGGCCTACAGCAGCAAAACTAGGAGATAATTCACGCAAGAATGAATCGTCCCTAATTATAAGCTTTATCAAAGAGGAAAATTTTAAGCCTACTCTGAAATGTGGAGAGGGTGTCTGATGCCCAGACTCAAATTGGAAGAAGGTTCTATAGGAGCCTGACAGCTGAAGGATCTGTTACCAATCCTACTTTCACTTAACTGATTGGTTTCATCTGGCTGCATTGATAAGTATAACTGGATATCACCAAGATAACAATGGATGTTTAAGGAGTATTTCCTAATGTTATTGCCTAAAGGAAGAATATATGAGGTGAATAGAATTGGTCCAAGCACAGAACTGTGTGGAGTGGTTTCTTTGATGCCAATAAAATGTTCCACTCTGTAATAGGATGTGATGGGCAGTGGTGTCAAATGCAGCACTGAGATCTAACAAGACAAGTAAAGAGACCTTTGTCCAATGCAATTAGAAGGTCATTTGTAACTCTTAGCAATGCTATCTCTGTGCTGTGATTCTAAATCCTGACTGAAAATCCTCAAATAAACCTTTGTTCTGGAGAATGTCACACAGCTGATTGGTGACTGCTTTGTCAAGGATCTTAGAGAGAAAGGGAAGGTTGGACATTAAGTCTGTAGCTGGCTACAACACCTGGGTCAAGAGTCAGCTTTTTAAGAAGAGATTTAATTACAGCTACTTTAAAGGACTGTGGTACACAGCCTGTTAATAAAGAGAAACTGATCTAATAAAGACGTGCTAACAAAGGGTAAAGTTTCCTTAAGCAGTCTAGTTGGGATGGGGACTAGGAGACAGGTTTATAGTTTAGGTGAAGAAATCGTTGGAGTTAGTTGGTGTAGTTCAATGGGAGAAAAACATATATGTGTCAGGTTTGACTGCTGTATCTAAGGATCCTGTGTTTGGAGATGAATCAGTGCCAGTTGAAGGCAGGACGTGATGAATTTAGGCTCTAATAGTTAGAATTTCATCATTAAAGAAGCTCATGAAATCGTTACTACAGAGGAGTACATGGATCAATAGAGCTATGACTCTCTGTCAGCCTGGCTACAGTGCTGAAAAGAAGCCTGGGGTTGTATTTATTTTCATCTGCTAATGAAGAGTAATAGGCTGCTCTGGCATCACAGAGGGCCTTCCTATGTGTTTTAATCTCGCCAGGTTAAGCAAGATTCTTCCAGCTTGGTGGAATTCTACGTTGTTTCAAGCTTTCGTGATGTTGGCTTTAATTTGCAGGTTTGGAGTTAAACCAACCAAAAACAAACCCCTTTTTGTTTAATTAACATCTTTTTTAGAGGGACAGTCAAGTCGAAGGTCATTCGCATTGAGCCTGCAGCACTATCAACCACATGATCAGATGGGGAGGGGCCGAAGTAGCACAGAGTCGTCTGCTGTATTGAGATATAGAATTAAAATAAATGCTGATGGAATCACTTCCTTAAATTTAGCTACAAGATAAGATAAGATAAGACTTTATTGATCCCCGGAGGGAAATTTAGTTGTTACAGCATAAACATAAAATAACACAACATTTCACAAGCAACTATAAAAAATATATGAAGTAAGTAACAAATAAACTAAACATCATCAAATAAGCATCTAGTGTAGGAATTTTTGCCAAATGGCAATAGGAACTCAAAAGTAATGAAATAAAAGACGATTCTTTGGAAAAAAAAAAAAAAAACTATTTAACATTCAATTTTGATGCCATATACCAGAACAAGGTCAAGTGTGTGAACAGTAAGTGGGTGTATTAACACTCTGAGAAAGTTGAGTCTAATAACGAGATGAACACGGTGCTAAGGCTATAATTGTCGACGACCACATGAATATTAAAATCACCAGTCACAGGGTATCGTTACAAATGACATGAATAAAAATTTGACCATATTTATGCTACGTATTTATGTCAAAATAGTCTCAAATTGAGCTGCCAGTAATCAGAAAGCTTTTGCTTAGGGCTACCTCAAAATATTTAATTAGCCTATATACTGCCAGTGGTGGCTGTTGTAGGCAGAGATGTGCACACACACACACACACACACACACACACACACACACACACACACACACACACACACACACACACACACACACACATTATTTGATGAGACTATATCTATTGTCTTAGGTCTCACAAGCCAGTGGACTTACAGTGGAGTACGTTTGAGCTTTGATTTCCATGGGTTGTGAACATACACCCTGTCTCCTTGGCTCTTTTTCTTTACTACATGCTAAAACGAGATGGACTCTAGCAGTCTGAATGAGCCAGCTCTGAACAATAATTCTGCTGTAAACATGGCTGAAAAAAATCTCACCAAAGATGGCTGAAATTGTTGTAGTGGCAGTAGTAGCAGTAGTAGTTGTAGTGTTTTACCTCTACCTCTACCTGGGTCTCTACCAGATACTAAAAATGAGATGGTAACAAAATTCTTCAGACCTTCAAAATTAAATCAGTTATCTATCACTGCATTTGAGGTCATTAAAGTGTAAAGCTGATTTAAGTGCAGATTTAATGCTGGGATTGAAACCCCATGGTCATCCAGTGCAGTGGCATTTTCACAACATCTATTTTTATTCATTAATACGTTGAGTTTTACTGCCACACTCATAGAAAAACATTGGCTAACTTGATGGTGGTCAGCTTGTGCTTGATGTCACTGGCATCACGCTGTCATAAATTATCAAATGTTTGGCTGCACAGCGCACTGTAGCTTCTTGCCTGGAGAGCTAGAATGTGCTCTGAAAGCACTGACAGTGTGATAATCTGGAAAATATAAACAGGACTTGTGACAGTCCCCTGAATATATAAGCCAGAGCTTTTAGCAGAGTGGTGCCAGGAGATGTCCTGCCGCTCACACTGTTTGGTAACTCTGCACTAAGAGGTTTAAAAATAATAAAAATAATAATAAAATTGAACCATAATGCTGTTAGGTACAGGGGGGTGGACACAGCAATATAAATATGTCATGAAAAAGGAATGGGATGGAAATAGAGTGAGTGTATGACCACTTTTATTATTCTTTCTGAATTTATTTTGTAATTACAATAATAGTTCAGTATTTTAGGAAATTAGTTTATTTACTTTATTTCAGAGAGTGAGAGAAGAAGATTAGAAAATTAATCGCATGTCTGTATATTTGGTACACAGCTGTTGTCAGGATGTGGTTAGCTTAGCTTAGCATAAACACCTGTAGCAAAGCCTACGTATTCACATGTTGTTAGGGGGAGTTAAGTGGTGTACTTATTCCTTGGCAGGACAACAACTGGACGCAATAACTGGATGCAGCTTCCCAGAATCTTGTCATCACAGTGACTGCCATGTTTGACGTTGTGCCTGTACTCAGTGTGACCTGCAACCTGTGCTCACTAACCAAATCTGGCAACCCATGCCGATACGGTAAAGACACTGCACAGATGGACTGCAAGGAGAATGGATAATCTATTGTTCATTATGAAATAGTCATAGCATATAACCCTCCTCATATTACAGTGGCTTGAATATTGTTATTGGCTTAAATATCTTTGTGTATCCGTGGATCCAAATATCAATTTTAAGAAATATGTCAAAAAAAGAGTGAACTACTAACTTGGCAAATTTTTGACAGGTTAAACTCAGGCTGTCTAATCTGTCTGTGACATTGACAGTGTAGGACATTGGAAAAAACATCATCTTTTGAGCTCTGAGAATTTTCAATTACATTCAGATCTTTTGTCTTGTGTATAAAACCTCCACCATTACGTGAATATGTTAACATTTAGTGAGAGAACTCTATAAAATCCTCAAGAATATCCTGTATAGGAGACTGTAATGGAATGTCCTGATCAATATTGTTGCAATTACTCTATTAAAAATCTGGTATTTCTTTTAGGAGGACCTCTGCTGGAGCACCTTGAACCACTGAAACACAAGCTTGGTATATTCATTGATGCTGGTGGAGGTGCACACTTTGGAAAGGGAATGTTTTATTCAAATAGAGTTACAGAAGCTGGCTGAGGAGGGTATTCACTACATCTTTTATATCTCTATCCCATTCTTCATATTCAGACCTGATATTTTCTCTTCTATTCATATCGTCCACATGCCAGGCCCTTAGGAAGAAGACTACCTTTCTCCTGAGCCATCATTACCCTAACCCTCATACCAGTCTCAGAACTGGCTTGTTCTGCTTTTCCTGCATGTGGTCTTGAACTTAGAACAGAGTTCACTTTTCAGGGTGTGTGAGTGCATGTATAGATGTATGAAAATGTATGTCTATCTTAGCAGCTAATGACATTTTGAAAAAAAAATCTTGAATGTGTAGAAGTCATAATTTAAAGCAAAGAAAATACTTCAAATTTCTGACAGAATCTGATTAAAATGTCCATTTTCTACAGGAATGTGGTTTCCACAGTGTGGAACTTCCAGTGTGATTCTTCTGCAACAACATGAGGCCAACAAACATTTGCTTTACAACAAACCTTTTCATGTAAAATGATAGCTATCATGGCAGCTCTGTAAATGAATGACCTTGCCGTTGAGTGTGTTGCTTGCACACCTGAGCATGTCTGTGTGATGGACCGAAGGTTCTTGAACTCTCCCTCTCCCTCTTTGGCCTTGGTACCTCACCTGCAAGCAATCTGCAATGGGGGACAGAAAGCTTGTGTGCAGGCAGTCAGCCTGCTTGACAGATGAGTAACAGGAGAAGTACATTGTAGTTTTATTTTTCAGTCTCTGCCACAGGGTTTAAGCAGCCTCGATGATGTGGACATGGTGTGTGTGTGGCTTGAGAAGCTATTTTATCTTGTTTTAGACTATTATGACTTTCATTTTTATTGTTTTTAATATCTTTTTTGTAGATAGTGTGAGAGTGGTACAGCAGACCTGCTCCTGTAGCCCACTGAATTTAACAATATATATATATATATATATATATATACATTTTTATTTATTTATTTATTTAATGCTGTTTGCCTTTAGGTTTGTTTGTTTGTTTACTCATTTTAGTCATGTGCACTTGTTGGGTGTTGCACTTGATTTGTAATTGTGTTTTGGCACTTCTTTCTGCTGGCCCTAGAAAAGTATGAGGTTTAATTGCTCATTTTTACTTATGAGGGTTTTTTTTTATCATTATTATTATTCTCTGTGTAAACTTGGTGATAGCTAGCATTTGTTAATTTTAATTTGCGTTTTTTTTCGTTGAAATATTGGTATTAAAAATCTTGCATTTTAAGCTATAAACATGATAAATTTCCCCATCACATGCAGAAATCCATATCTGTCTGGATTCAGGCTCACTACAACCAAGTAAAGTTGTCTGGTTTTAATGAGCCCTCTGCTCCCTTACGTGTGTGTGTGTGTGTGTTACATTTCCACTGTGCTTGTGTGATTCATGGACTTACAATGTGGCTTTTTTAAAATACTCACCGTCTGCATGACTTAGCTCCACTGTCTCCAGTCTGCCAGCAGCTTGTTCGGTGCCTGCTGAAGATTCTCATACATTTACGCAGCTTACAAGCTGCAACACATATTCTTATTCAAATCACTCTTCCTATGGATGAACAGACATAAAAGATTTTAAGGCATCTTTGTCTGGCTGCATCGGCACTCTGTGGTGCCGCTGATATGAGAACCTGTATGTAGGTAAAATACTCCAGTGAATGAATGAATAATTTTAGAAAACACCACACTGTCATTCTCCTTGTTATTAAAGTCACAAAGGAAAGCAAACAACACTGTCAGGCTCGAAATTCACAGCTATACTAATTACACTATTATCGTATTTTAAATCCTTTACTCCCATTTCAGTCTTTTCATACTGTCGGTGGGTTTTCATACACAAAATACAATCAGTAATACTTTCTGCTTAATTACAGAAAAGGACAATAACACATCTGCAGGGGTTTGCAGGTGCCAATCACTGTTACCTCAGTAGCTGCTGAGATTTCAAGCTTGAATTAGGAGTCTGCGCTGCATGTCTTTATTTTGGTTGCAACCCCAAACCTTAGGCCTTCCATGACGTGCCCAACTTATGTTGTAAATCTGTGCCTCTCGCTGGTTCTTACAACAGCATTTAAATATTTCACAAACAGTGAATAAAGCTGATTAAAGAGTAATTAAATTTCCTCCTAGGTGATTTCTCTCACATTATTATAGTTACCACAAACAATCATTTCTTCCTCTTTGGGTTTTATTGTGGGTTGGCAACCAGCAACCATGGGTGCGTGACCACTGCCCACTGGAATGTGGATCAGTAGATAGGCCCAGAAAAGTAAAAAACTATATTTTCTTTCCTATATATACCAGTTTCTAAGTATTTAATCAAAGCATTAATCACTTTCCATGAGGCTCCTCCTAACAGAGTCCCCGTGTTATCAAGCACTCCTTAAATGCCCCTTCTTTGCCCATTATAACTGCTACACTCGAGTAGAACATGCTTAGCAGTTTCTGGTTGACAAGAATGTGTGCAGAATTCAACTGGGTACTTGGCTATTCTGTAAAGTGTCTGAGTGCTGTGTGTCATATCCTGAGGCAGGTTATGACTATTTCCTCCCTCAGTGTTCCTGCCCCATATTTCACTAATACCAACATAGTTTTGTGAATCATAAAGATGTCTTCCTGCGTCAGTGTCCCAATACTCTTGCCAGATTTTGTGCATATGCTCCTTAATGATAGTTTTTACCTCAGCCTTTCTGAAGGGAATTTCTATGTTTATTGCCTGTGATTTTAAAGATGGCTTGGATAACATGTCTACTTCCCTTCAACACTTAAATGAGCAGGAACCCAAAGGGAAGAACCGTCCAAACCCCTGTTGTATAGTCTGATCAGTATTTGAAACATTTCAAACAAGATATCCTGCCTACGTGGTAACTTATCAGACTTAAACCTTGTTAATACTGACAAACTATCAGAGGTGATTAGTGCTAATATTACTCCAAGTAATTCAGCTGAGTATACTAGCAGATGATCTGTTCTCTAGTTAATCGCTGTACAGTCTTGAGATCTTTTGAACCAACAAGAACCTATAACAGCAAACATTTACTCTTTTTGCATGTCATTATAATGACATTGCCACTACAACAATTTGAAATAGTATCAGTATAAAATGGCAAGTGGCACCTGTGCTGATGATTTACTGACATGGGTGAGTTGACAAGGCAGCGCAGAGTGAAGAGTCAGCTGAAGTTGAGACACATTGATGTGACAACATGGCAGGGCACACCACTGCTCTGTGGTAAGCTTCATATTAACACACATGAGAGCGGCGTTGATCTTCTCATCTAACTCGAGCAAAAAAAAACAAAAAGCCAATTAGAGTATTTTCCAAAAACCTCTAAGAGAGGACACCTGTTCCATACTGTTAAGTCTTGCAGATGCCAGTTCAGTGACGGTAGAAAATATGAGCTGCACCGAGATTGCCCCCATAAGGCATGAGACGAGGAATAAGGCAGATACCTCAACACCAGACTAACAGAGTAGATACAAAATAGACAGAATGATAAATCCAACACCGACCAAATGCATATCTCTCAGTATCACATAACTAATATGATAATATGCAAATGTGTTTATTTTTGCACATAACTCCAGCTGCTGGACCAGCTGGCAAATCAGGTCTCTGTTGTATGTCTCGGAATCTGAGACATACACTATAGAAAAGATTGTGTTGTAACCTATGTTGTTGTTCCTGTGGAATTCCATGGTAGTAAATCTTTTACATTTAAATCTAAATTTGTAATCTGTTAACTACTATCTGTGCAAATTCAGGTGAATTTGAAGATTAGGCCCACAACGAATCTCTAGACCTGCAACAAATCACAATTAAACATCTTCCCTAAAGTTCTGAAATGACCCACAAAAGGATGGTAGTTTGTTGGGGTAAGTTTATGGTGTTCTGGTAATTGATGACTATATGTTTGTTAGTAAAAACACAGGCCACAGATTTAAACAGCCATTTGTGCTCTCAGAACAAATTTTCTGTATCTGTTGTAGTTTCAAAAGGGAAGGCAGAAACAAGTTAAACCTGTAACATCCGCCACCTTGAACATTTCAAAGAGGCAAGTGATAGGCATTGCGAGCCCTTGTGACATCCCACAGTGGATTAGTAATATTTACCACAACGGGGCTTCAGAATACCATGTATTTTAAATGAATATACAATAATAAATTAATAGAGTTTAGAAAAAGGAAAAATAACCTTCACCTTGCAACACAACACCTGCACAGTTTTTTATTGAGTTCAAGTTTGGCAGATGGTTGGACAGTGGTGGAGTAGTTCAGTTCAAGAGCATTATCAAGTCTGTCATACACTAAGGTGAAAAAGACCTGGGAAAAACATGTGAGTAAAAAAAAAAAAATCTATGCTCCTTAATGAACAGCTTCTAAAAGGCCCTCTCAGTACTCAGCAGCGAGAGCCTTGCTGAATTATGTTTTTGAGTGCTTCTTTAATACCCGAGGCCCACTAACAATGAAGACCCTGTGCAGCACCACCTCCTTAATGATCCCTGCTAGATTCTTAAACTAATGGGGTCTGAGGAACGATGGTATGGTCAAATCAATGCTAAAATAAAAGCCCCGGCTGTGATTGCAAATGCATCCTCTTCAGATCAGCTTTGACCGTGGAATAAGCAAATGCTAAAGATGAGCTGCACTATTGGGTCAAGACGTAAAGTTTGAAAACTGCTTCTTCTTCTTCTTGAAGGATTAGAAGCTGCAAAAAAAGAAAGCTACAATTTCCCCATGTTACAGTTTTACTGATGCATTCCCCATAATTAATTACTTCTTGGTTGTAGAACATGTCTGCTCAGACATACTAGATGTCAGCATGAAGCTGGTTTAATTGGAACAACTTTGACCTGTTTGCCCAGTGGTGTGCAATGATGCATTGATAAGAGAGTACCTACTGTATATACTTCATAATTTCTTATATATACTCGAGGGAGCAGCCTGTGCAAACATGCTAAAAAAAAAAGATTTTTTTTCCAACAGAGTAATGCAGCAAACACCTCTCAATCCAGTTTGAGGGTACCAAACAGCTGTGCAGCATACACAGTCATGACTTTGTTGTGAAATCAAAGTTGGGAAAAGTGTACATTTTTAGTCACAAAATAAAACCACGTATTGACTCACTGGAGCCAGCCCCCCCCCAAAAAAAACATGTACTCTGTATTTTATGTGCTGCACAAAACCTAATGTACTAAAATGCTCTGAGTCAAGATATTATGGACATGCTCCTGCTATTGAACTGCAGCCCACAATGTCGCTTGTCTGTAAAAATCCTTCTCTGCCTGCTTTATTCCTCTTCATCTCCTGCTTTAAAATGGGAAATCAATAAGGCATGATGGCTTTCACCTCCTTCATCCTATCACTGACAAAGACAAAACGTCCTTATCGTCCACAAATCTGTGCTATATCTAACAATAACACAAACCTACAGTATCACATGAAACCAAACTCTGGTTGCAGATTTTGCAAAAAAAATGAAAAATGTGTGTGTAACGAGTTGTTTCTACATACCTTTATTAAGGTAAGTCATGGCTTTTCTTTTATACTCTGGTAGCAGTGACGTGTCTCGCTCCTGTCCAACCTGTCCACAAACACAACAAAACCAGCATTAAACAAACTTACTTTACTTTACTTCACTGGTTTCAGGATCTTAGTCACTGCTTTGAAAGCTCAGATCAGCCTGGTTACATTTCAGAGGAGATGGTCCATTTATATTATTTCATTGCATGCTATAAATGAAATTGCATATTGAGAGTGTGTATATGAGGAAAAACATTAAAATTTAACAGGTGAAACAGAGGAGACATAATGTGTAGACATCCAGTATCTGCAAACAAGACATATTGGTTGTAAGTGCCCATATAGACCAGCAACCTGCTGTGTAGATTTAAACAAATGCATAAAGGATGTGATATATTTCAAGACTTTAATCATAATTGTACATTGTTACAGCTGTGTAACAAACAGACAGGAGCACTGTAGGAAAGCAGTCAAGCCAGGTCAGTCTATTTTTTGTTCAGTGCAGGGAATCTTTCCAGACCTCATGGGATGTTAGGAAATATAACTATATATATGGGCCTTCATACCAAATTGTTTTCTCTGGTGGCCCTCTCCAAAAGGTCAGAGGTCAAGGTCAGCTTTGTTCAACGGCATTTCAGCAGAGTGGGATTGTAAAAACTGGACATTGTTTTTTAGATTCATGATTTCTATGTAGTTTTGATTTTTTTAAATTTTTTTTCAAAGGAAAATTAGCTTATGCTAATTCTATTTCTTGTCGATAGTTGGGTGAGAAGACTGATGCCACTCTCATATCTACGCAGTGAACATGATGCCATGGCCAGCATACAATTAGCTTTGCTTAGCACAAAGACTGTAAATAGGGGGAGCAACAGCAACAGCTTTCCTGGTTCTGTCCAAAGGAAAGTCTGCCTTCCTGCATGGTATATCTGGCTTGTTTTATCTGTACAAAAACCATACTGTAAAAACAGCTAACTGACAAAAGATGTGAGAGTGGTATCAATGCTCTCATCTTACTCTCAGCAAGACAGTGAATGAGTGTATCTATCTACCAACCACCGCTGCATAGTGGCTTCCAGCATGCACTGGAAGTAACACATAGGTTATCTTTTTTTGTCTGCAAAGCACAGTGAATGTCTTTGGTCCATTTGTGTGCTGCTGTCATGGCACTGGTATTCTGGTGGAGTCCGTTCAAAGTCTGTTGAATTTTTGGAGACATGACATCATTTTAGTAGAACCTGTATTTTGTTTTGTTTGCAAGTCTAGCCGACTACACTGAATGGATTAGATTAAATACAAATAATAAAAAAATAAAAAGCGAATTACTATGATTGAGATTGTACTTTCAGATATTTGTTTTACCATATAAAAGAATTTATGCCAGAAATGTAGAATTTCTGTCCCGTATCTGAGTTTTGACCATGATAAAATCACACATTAAAATAAAATTATAATTAATTTGATTATTAAAAAAATATGTATTTATCACATTGATTTCTATTGAAATATTGTAGTATAAATAATATTATGTAATGTAAAAACAGATAAAAACAGAAGCAGAAAGACGTCAGCATATGCACATTTTCTCACTGCATATTATGTAGGGGGCACATTACAACGTTTCTATGTGTGCAAACACAATCATACAAATGGGGAATCTGAGATCTGAGTGTGGTAAAAACAGCTATCTTATAAAAGCGTCCTATACTCAAGAGTCAGCTAATTGTAAGTGCATGTTTGTGGATCCTGACCATTGGGCTTCAAAATTGAACCATAGTCTTAATTTGTTTGCCATTTATTTAAACACATCTGTTTCATGTCCATGTGTCATTAATCTGCTTGATGATCTGATTAAAATGGCCATATTGATCAAACGAGTAATCATTTCACTCGTGTGTCCACTACTGATTAGATCAAAGCATTCTGCAACTTCAAATTAACACACTAAACTCAAATCTACTCTCAATTTTTTTTTTTTTTCTGACTGTCACTGATTCTGTCCTAGCCTTGTTGGTTGATTAGAAAAAAAGATGTCCTTCATTGACTGGAAAATGGCAGTCTTATAAAAGAGTAAACCTAGCGGTGTCAGATTTAATGCCATTACTTCACTATGAGCTATTCCTCTTCAAAGGAAGAATTATTTCCATCAGTTTTGTATTGAAAGAAAGAAAATGTAGTTAAGTACATAATGCCACAAAATTAAATTTGTTAGATGTGTTGACACAAAGCTTATTTTACATATCAGAGCTCCAAAACTTGAAAATACACTTGTAAAAAGCTTACCTTCTCTGTCCTTGGTGAAGTTTTGCAAATTACATTTTTGAAAATGTCAGTATTCTTTATGTTTGGGTGGGTTCTATTGAATAATTACTAGGTTACTGGAAAAAAATGCAGTTGTTTAATATTAAGTGGATTCCTCCTCCCTACTCTGCTATTCCTTACTAAAACAAACAGTTTTGTAGAGGCTTTTTCATGTCTTTCCACAGTCTGTCTGAGTCCCTAGAGCCGCTAGTGCATAAATGGGCTAAAGAAAGCTGAGAGTTGCATGCAGACCAAACACTCGTACTCTCTCTCTCTCCATACTAGAGTTATAGTCATTATGCCACACTTCAGGGAGACTCGTTAAAAACATTCTGGAGATGCAGACTTTCATTCCATTTGCAAGTTATCAGTGCTGTTTGTCACAGCCAAAGTGCTGTGATGTAGCTTTGGTGTTCCCATGAGGGCCCTGTCAAAGTGCCCACCCCTTCCCTTTTACTTCTTGCACAGCTCCAACCGAATGCAGTCACTGTACCTCTAGCAGTGCCCTCTTAATATCAGTGGAAACTCTTGAATAAGCAGTGTGAGTCGCAGCAGGTGAGATGGTAATAGCATCTGCTCTTCAAGATGTCTTAAAAGCTTTTTAATTTTTCTCTCTGGAAATGGAGCCAGAGATGAGCACGTGCCCAGTAAATAGCAGCCCTTGAGTCGATCATTCTTTATCAAACCAGGCCATCTCTCCCTTTGTTCCCGGTCATTTGTACACATCTATCAGACCTGGGCCACTGAAGAGAGAAAAGGACAAGCCAAAAGGAAGTAATGATGTTTGTGATGAGCCTCAGTGTTGACTCAAGTCTAGCTGCTAAATCCCTGGACTCTCACAGCCAGGCCATTACACACACTCTGTGTGGTTTCCATAAACTGGCAGAGGAACTCACAGGGAGTGAATACGAAGCTGTGGCGACCACCAGATCACTGAATCCTGTCTGCACACCTTGTACACTTTCAGTTACAACTCCTTTCACCCAATTTGTACTGGTCACCTTTGTGATTCTTTGTGTGTTTAGCTGACTTTTTTTAAGAGGACAGCCACGTGCCATGTTCTTGCTGCATCTCTGCCTTCACCCTTCGGTTTTTAATAGCATGTGCATGACCTGTTGGAGGAGCACAATAGCCACAGTTGTGGATTGTTGATTGTTG
Organism: Toxotes jaculatrix; assembly: GCF_017976425.1. Classification (NCBI taxonomy): domain Eukaryota; kingdom Metazoa; phylum Chordata; class Actinopteri; family Toxotidae; genus Toxotes; species Toxotes jaculatrix. Next base: position 18,466,973 of record NC_054408.1, read on the forward strand.
GTGATTTCCCATTAATACCCTATTCAAAGAAACATGGAAAGAAACATCTTACCAAAAAATGCAACACATTGTTTTTCTTTGAATTTACTGGGGTTGCAGACAGGTTTTTGAGAAAGAAAAAAAAAAGCAGTGGTGGTTGAAATAAAAAGGAGTTGCCTTTGCGACTTCTTTACCCACCACCTGTTATTGAACATGTAGTTTTCTTGCCTGGCTCCATCCGCTTTGGGATAGAGGATGTGATTCTAACTCGCACTCTGTGGAAAGGTTTGATTAGAATTTCAGCAGAATCCACTATACTGCCTGTATATTAGATATAGTTCTTTGGGAGATTTGTTGGCACTTCTAAAAGATATTATTATCTTAATTTTGCAAGTTTTTTTATTAATTAAAATTATGACAAATTAGACAAAAACAAATAAGAGACAGACACAGGGATACACAGACCAAACCCAAAAAATGCACAATGCTTTCAGCCGGGAAGCAGCCATGGTCTAAAAGGTTCAAACCGAGCTGTCATCTGTAATTAAGCTGCCTCTGAAACAGGAGTATTATACATGATGAATAACCTTGAGAATAATGGCTCCAGGCCACAACAATAAAAAGGCAGTTATGTGCAGTCTTCCTCCTGGAGACAAAGCCGGTGAGGACGGCAGCGTTACCTCCGGGGGACAAACACCAACCTGAGCTGAGTGAGGATAGCTGACAGACAACAGCAGCTGTCAGCCTATAACCCAAAAACGCCTCAGCCCTCATGGTTTTAAGAGCTTAGCGGCTATTTGCTGTCATAGAGGTGCTCAGTTGTCCATAATATGACTACATCAGGGTTGGGAGGCTACACTGCTTTAGGATGTTTGGCAAAAGTTGATCCAAGGACAAATTGGCAGCATTTAGTGAGTCAACATGTTGATCCTCATTTCCATATTTCACCTGGGTGCTAAGCCCAGCATTAGAGTGGTCTCCCATAAATACAAAAGCAGCAGAGCAGAAAAAACTGGCCCACAACATAATGCTGCTTGAAATGCAAAGCAAACAGATATCACTTACAATTTGCCCAAAACAAAAGCAGTGCATCTTTTGTGCTCTGCACATCATGGCATGGTCAGAGGGGGGTAGTACTTTTTGTTGAAAACTGAGTAATTATCTCAAGTCTCTCTCTTCTCATTCAAAAGAATTGTTGCCCTGTCTCCCTCTGTTTTCTGACAGCATTATTCAGATGAGTTCTGCATTGCAGTCTGAGCCATGTTTACTGACCAAAGCCGCAGTGTGAAATCCAGAATAATTGCTCTTCACAACTCCCCTGGCATTCCCTGGCACATTGTGCTGCTCTGCTCAGTTCAAGCTAGAAGTCCAACTGAGACAGAAATTTCCAAAAATAAATTAAGTCAATGTTTTGTTTTTCTAATTTTTTTTTCTGACACATTTTTGTCATCATTGAAAAATAAAGATAACAAATAAATAAAGATAACAAAAAAAGATAACAAAACCCACATCATTTTTGTAGTGAAAGCTGCAGAATATAGATATGAAAACATACATTAAAAGTCACCGAGAATGCAGAACCCTCTGTAATCCACCAACAACTTTCGCACCTTGGCATGCTACACCTGTGAGAAAAAAAAAAAAAGAAAACACAGGTAAGCCATGGGATACCCAACAGCATATGTAATTGCTTAAAAAATGGCAGATAAGCAAAACAAACAGATGTGTCAGGGCACAGAGGGCACAGCTCATTATGCCAGAGCATCCTTCGATGTGCAGCTATGCTTGGTGCCTGTACAAAATGACACACAGGGAGGAGCTCTCTGTGTGTGGTGTGAAGTGAGGCAGCGCTGGTAACAAGCAGATAACAGTCCCACCAAGATGGCATTGCCAGTGCTTTGCACAGTAACAAGTTGGGTGGGGTGTCATTGCCGTTCAGCACTCCTCACACGCAAGCGTGCACGCACTCACACACACTAATCACAAAGCAGCCGTGTTTCCCCCTGCCGGCATGTCACTCTCCCAAATTGTTTCATGTTCTTTAGAGCGACTAAATAAAACCAAAAGGCAAACAAATCCTCCTGGGACAGAGGAGGCAGCGAAAATACTTGTGTCGGATACTTTGTAGTTCTGCCTGTGTCTAATACTTTCTAGTCTGGTTTCTTCAAAATGGCATTTTCTATTTGAGCTTGACTGTAAAACTCTGGAAGGCTTTAATAAAAAGAGGAGGCATCACTTAAGGACTTACTGCCATCTATTGGCACTGAGTGAAACTGATTATCAGTTGATAATGATTTGTTATGCTCTGCTGTACTGTACAGCATATTCCTTGGAAGTATGCATGCTGACTTGGACTGGTATGGATTATCCATTCTATTTGGAGAGTCTTTCAGCCTCCTCTTTATTTACGTATTGTACTTCTTACCATAGCCACTCCTGTGCATTCAAGGTTAGAACGACTCTTTGATAGCTGATGCTAGAAGCAATAATTTTCCTTCAGAAAATACTCAACCAAGCATGAACAGATCCCGTCCAGACAGAGAGACAATCCTGTTTGAAGTTCAGGCCTATAGATGTAAAGAGTATCAAAACTTTGGTTTGCTTGGGAAATCAAAACTGAGCTTGCTAACACTTAATCGTCAGGAATGGGGTTAAATATGTACTCCAAAATCAGAGTTTGTTTGCAGCATGCCATTACAATGAGTGGTCTGTTTTTTGGACTTTGTAAAATGACTTGTCCTAATGAATGTGTGCATGGCCTTCCATTTTCATAACATCTTGAATCACCATCTCACTCTCATTTTTGTATGCTTGACTGAACCATAATTACCATTTAAAGTGGGAGAGGAGTGAAGTGAATGAGATTGTTGTTTGCACCTCAGGTCACGCAACCCCGGCAGCCTTTCTTGATTACTTGATTAGGTGAGGCTAGGGGAGATCAACCAATGGAAAAAACACAGGTTGATCTGTGACACAACAGATGTATTTCCCTGATTTTCTACAATAACCTCTCCATAAAATTTGCTGCGTATATACATGACTGCAGTTTTCTGCAATATTTTTCAACTTGCTCATAACAGTCTGTTTACACAATAATAATTATTTATTGTGACTGTATGTACCCAGTAATAATGAACACAGCAGAAATGAAAACCATGAATTTCCATTTATTTTTAAAAAGTCAAACTGTGTGGTAAAGAGAATAAAACCCTACAAAGCTAGCATGTTTCTGTTATGTATGGAACAATTAAATTTCATTTTATGGGGCATTGCCACCACCACCATTACTGTTTGAAACAGCACAGCTTCATCAACAATAATGAATCTAAAAACTGGAAATAAATTCAAAGCCCCCCCCAGAGGACCAAGATATCATCTACACAGCTACACAGACAGACCTCTGGCAAATAACAGTTCCATGATGAAATACAACAGCTGTGAAATATGCCTTCAAACTGGCAAAATTTAAAGGGAACTATCTTTCCAAGAAAAAAACAATAAAAACAGTATTAAAGCCCTTACATTACTGTTGAACTAGGTATGAGGAGGTAGAGAATAGAAAAGGAAAAAAGAAAAATAGACAAACTTCTGTAACAAATCCTTCTACTGCATCTGGTGCTGTGTTTAGGTAAAAATACAAATCAAGATGGTGGCTGTAGCCAGTGCTCAGTCTGCTTCCTCTTCCTCAGACTCGGACTCTGGAAACAAAGACATCGGTCATCACTATGCTCAAGCATCTATGCACATAAAGCATTACAACCAATGTTTTTTAAACTTAGAAAGGGGGAAAGAAAGAAAGGAAGACACTAAATAGTGGAATCACCAGTTAAATTAGTTTGTTATTCAGCACAAATGAGATAAAGCATAAACCATGACAAGTGAGTGAGGTGCTTACCTTCCTCTGCGTTCTTGAGCCATTCAACAAACTTCTTCATCTGTTCAAGGAAAACACTCTTTCCTTTGGCTAAGTGGGCTTCATTGTACCACTTCAGAATAGCCTCCTCGCTCAAGACGTCCGCTTTAAAGAACATACAAAATAAATAAATAAATAAAAATTCTATTAAACGCAATACCTACCGCACAGATGCATCTGTGGGTGCTTGAAAAATAAATGTTGCCAGGCAGGCTGTCGACAAACTTTTGGCTGCATTCACATGCTTTTCCCATAATAAAATGAACTTCTTCTCCAACTGTGAGGGTAGAAAATGGAGTGTCCTTGTGGACACGAAAAAGAAATTACCTTTGTAGAGCAGTACAACAATTTTCTGGAAGGCCTTCATGAAGTGGATGTTGTCATAACAATATTCTTGGATCTTCAGCAGTAGAGTAAGTTCAGAGAGGCCCTGGGAGGTAAAAGCCTTCAACAGTGGGCTGTATTGCTGAGAATGTAAAGGAGGAAAAATTCACATAAGAGTCGGGTGGAGGGAGGGTGTTTTCTATGATTTAAAAAACTCTTGGGTTAGTAAATCAATTATCCTCTCTATTAAGTTAAAAGCATATAAAAGTCTGGATTTTGAAACATCTCTGAGGCACAATTTAAGAGGGACATCCCTGAAGTTTCTTCAGATCTCTCACTGTCGAGCGTTTTGTCGTGACTGCCACAGAATCAAGGAACGGCAGAAACATATAACAGAGGAGTCACCTTTAAATGTTTGATGGCTTGTTCTGTGACTAGCTCCTCTTTCTTGTTCCACTCCACAGAGCTCATCACACTGGACCAAATTAGTCCAATCATCGTTTGCTCGGAGATGTTGTTCTTCTTGATTTCCTCTCGGGTGTAGACGATAATCTGTAAGGCCAAAGACCAGAGATGTAACACATATTATTAGCAAAGCAGGCAACTCAAGGCCGGTGTACGCTAAGGCGTATGCCTTATCAAATCCAGCAGGGGTCAGAAGTCTGAGGTATGAGAACAGGATACAGAGGACTGCAGCAGCAGATTAATATGGTCAAGTTGAGTGGATTTCAGCAACTTGTCATTGATTCACTACATCCTTTTCATTAGCACTCCTCAAGACAAAAGGGGTCAGAGGTTAAGAAGAAAGCAATCTGAAGTGGTACCCTCAGTGTTGTCGTACAAAAAAGGAACTCAGTGTAAAAGAAGCTCAAAATGTAACAAGGCTTACATCTTTGAGGGGCTCCCCACGTGACATCTGCTCCTCAAGCTCTTTCTGCAGCTCCTTGCGAGCACCTATGGATTGCTGGTTTCTGGCAAAGTCCGAAAGCTCCTTGAGCCCAGCGTCTGTGAAGTACTTTGAGAAGTGCTCACAACTGCGCTTGTTGGCAGGGAACAGCTCCTGAAAAGTCACACAATCAAATACGGAGGCAGACCCTTTTCAGCAGACAAGCCTTGTTTAGCAATTAAGAAGCCCTTGTTCATTAATTGCCTGAAGTACTGGATGCCACAACAGTCTGGAACTCTGTTAAAGTCATGCTGATTATTACTTTTATTTTCATCAAACAATCACACACATGCTGTTTCTGGGAAGTATAAAAGCTTCACCTAAACCTCGTAAAGATTTTGTATTTAAGATGTCATTCTCACCATGAGCCTGTTGTCCATGCCAACCTTTCGGAGACTGGCAGCAACAGAGTTGATGTCCTTTTCAGAAAGCCAGGATTTGAAGAGTTTTACAGCAAAGCATGCTGAAACACCTGAACAAATGCATCAAAATGTGAGTCAGCTGTTGGTAACAGACCTGCCAGGATAAAGTTTAGGCCTAGAGTAATACGTTGGTAAACAAGACTCTGCAGGATGCGATTAGACAGGTTTTATCTGGATCAGTGCCTCAAAAAACAATGATGCAGTCCACAAAATGAGTTCGAGCCACAGGTATATTAAATATGCATCTCTGTCTAAACAAAATACAATATGATTTCAGGGAACATCATTTCATTGACAGTTCTATAATGAGAAGGGGTAACAACTCCCTTCTCTCTCTATCATATTCATTTAAAGTTCTTGATACAACACAAACTGAGTGGTGATCATCTCTGTAGTGGACCAACCACAGCTGTTTTCCTCTTTCACAAACAAAAGACAAGTGGCTGAAAATACCATTTTTAGAGGATTCACATCAAAACATAAACAAATAAAAATATACTATTCATATACAGCGGTAAGAATCCTTTGGAATTATCTACATTCATGTATAGATTTGTCTTAAAATATGGTGAGATCATCTAAGGTGTGATCAAACACAATCTGTAATAACTAATTCTAATTCCACGCTGAATATATTATTGAAACATTCACAGTGTAGGTTAGAAAAAGTATGTGAACCCCTCGGTTAATGACATCAACAAAAGCTAATGGTAGTCAGGAGCAAAACTGGAGTCCAATCAATGAAACCAGACTGAAGGTGTGCGTTAGAGCAACTTTGACATATGAGAAACACTCAAACATTCTGAGTTTGTTATCCACAGGATATGCCTCACAAAAATAGACAGATCTCAGGAGAAGGTCAAGAAATGTTGATTTACATGAAGCTGGAAAAGGTTACAGGGTCATCTCAAAGAGTAAAGATACTTATCAGTCCACAGTCTGAAAAACTGTCCAAAAAATGGAGACGGTTTAATACTGTGGCTCCTCTCCCTAGAAGTGGTCGTCTAGCTAAGATGACTCAAAAGGCACAACGCAGAATGATCAGTGAGGTGGAAAAGAAGCTAAAGGCTTAAAGGGATAATAGGAGCTGGTTAACATCTCTGTTCAGCAGTCTGCCATATGCAAATCATGATGCATGGCTTTGTGGAGTATGGTGTCCATGGCAGGACACCACAGAAGAAGTCAAAGAGCAGCTTGACTCTGCACAACACTACAGAGAAAGTGTTTTGTGGACTGATGAAACTAAGGTTGAATTGATTGTAAAGAACATGCAGCACTATGCAAGGTTTACACCCTACATAGCTGGTAGGGCAGTGCATAGAAGTACAGTGGAGGGAGCATCATGATTTGGGGCTCTTCTGCCTCTGGGCATGGACAGCTCACCATCAGAGGAGAAAGTCATGGTATCTTACAGGATAATGTCAGGGTGGGTGTCCGCAGGCTGAAGCTCAGCTGAAACTGGGTGATGCAGCAGGACAATTTGACCTTGAACATCCAAGTAAATCTACTACAGATTGACTTCAAACAAAGAAAATCCCCTATTCGAGTGCTCCAGTCAGAGCCCCGACACGGCAGATGCTGTGAAATGACCTCAAGTTCACAGAAGACTTCCTAAAAATATGACTGAGGTGAAGCAGTTCTGTGAGGAAGATTTCCTCCTGAACGTTGTGCACGTCTGATGCACAGCTACTGGAAGAGCTTGTTTCAGGTTGTTGTTGCCAAAGGAGGTTCGACCGGTTAATAAATCCAAGGGCTCACTTATTTCTTCCACTAGCACTGTGAATGCTTAATGCATGTGTTCAATAAAAATCAATTGTAATTGTTTGTGTTTTATCAGCTTCAGCACATTGTGTTTGTCTCTAAAGCATTCAGACCCTTTCATCTATTACACACTTCATGCTGTTGCAGATTTATGTTTAAAGTGATCAATTTCTCTTTTTGGCTGTCAATCTACACTATAGAAAAGCCATCATTTTTTAGAAATGAAGTTTTTAGAAATGTCTGCAAATTTATTAAAAATCAAAAACTGCAATGACTAATTTCCAAAAGTGTACAGACCCTTAATTCAATACTTTGTAAAAGCCCACTGTGGAATGGTTACAGCTTTGAGTCCTCTTGAGTAAGTCTCTATGAGCTTTGCACACTTGGATTTGGGCAGTTTATCCTTTTCTTCCTGTCGGATCCTCTCAAGCTCCATCAGATTGGATGGGAAGCGTCTGTGAACTGCCATCTTCAGGTGTCTCCACAGATGCTCTGTGGGCTTTATCAAGGCTTTTGTTGGGCCAGTCAAGGACACTCAGAGACTTGCCCCCAAAGCCACTCCAGCATTGTCTGGGTTGAATGTTTTGGATCATTATTGTCCTGAAAGGTGAACCCAGTCTCAGGTCACACACACTCTGGAGTTGGTTTTCTTCAAGGACCTCCTTGTATTTGGCTGCATTCATCCTTCCTTCAGTTCTGACCAGTTTCTCTGCTGCTGAAAAGTTACCCCACAGCATGATGCTGCCACCACCATCCTTCACCGCAGGGATGGGATCAGCCAGGTGCTGGGCAGTGCCTGGTGTTCAACAAACATAGTATTTGAAGCTCTGCCCAGAGAGTTCAATTTATACCAGGGAACCTTTTTCCTCTTTTCCTCTTATTATTCTGTCTAACTGCCGAGTGGAGTGCTGCTGAGTTGGTCATCCTTTTTGATTTTTAGTAAATTTGCAAAAATGTCTAAAAACATGTTTTCACTTTATCCTTATGGGTCAGGAGTGTAGACCGGTGGGCAAAAATTAAATCTACAACTCAGCAAAGCATGACTCCTTCACAAAGGTGAAGGAGTCATGAATACTTTCTGAAGCCACTGTATGTGTGAATGCATACATGCAATTGACTGTCATCATTTTTTTTTAACTCTTAAATATCAGTCTCCGTATTAGTTGGTCTTTATTTGGATCACTTGCCCTGTGCTGGCACTAGTCCTTTGAAGGTAATGTGTCACGGCTGTGTGTCAGTTTGCACACTTGTCTATGGAATCAACTTTAGTGCCAACCAACAATAATTAATAAGAGCCAAAAGAAAAAAAAACAAAAAAAACATCTACCTATCATAAATATACATCATGACAAAGCAAGTCTGCAAGTCATATCATTAGTCACCACTCATATTTACCATTTACCAACTTATAACAAAGGACAGGACTGTAATAACAAGGTTTATGAAAGAGGAGGAACCACTCAATTTCCTTAATCAAATAACTCACAGAACCTGAGATTTAAATTGCACTGATAAGAGACATGACTGTAGGCAAGCAAGAGGATAGTGATTTATCAATGTTAGAAAAAGGTAATAAAGAAGGACAAAAGATTAAAAACAAAAAAGCACAAGATACAAGATTTTTTGCAAAACAAACACAACTAGGTCCGTCTAGGACCTTCTCTTCTGAGGAAGAGAAATATGTACCTTCTTTGACCAGGTTCTCATTGAAGAGGCTGCTGAGGATGGATGCTGAGATATTGCCGTTGGCTAGCAGAATTCCTGTTAGCATGGCCAACTTGTTGCGCTCAGACTCTGTGAAGCCCTTGAGAAACAGTAGCAGCTGGCAGAGAGCAAACATATAAACACAATCCTTTAGGCTAAACTTTGAGTTAGGCATATATTCATATTTTTTTTAATATTAGGTTGGAATAAAATGGTCACGACTTCAGAAAACTTAACTTAGACAGGTACTGTGTCTTCCTGAAAAGATACTCTCAACAAAAAAAAAAACAAAACAAAAAAAAACAAAAAAAGCAAAACACGAACCTTTTTAATCTCCTCCTCAAATCCTTTCTCCAAGTATTTGTAACGTCTGATGAGCTTGTTAAAGACCTGAAAGTAAACATAACAGATGTTTCATTATTGGTACTGACTGAAGATTTTGATTTTTTTTTTTTAAACTTTCTTGTGATAACACTTCAAAGTGAGCAAGAGCTTGGTATTCACCTGTGCATACGCCTGCATGGTCTCCATGTCCTCTTGTGCTTTGAAGAGACAGAAGTCTGTGCATGTCATGTCGTCTGACAAGGTACCCCCTGGGGCTGTAAAGGAACACACTGTCTTAATTTTGGGAGTCTTGTGCCTCTGGTGAGTAGGTTTGTGCTTCAGAATTCATGTCTAAACTTGCATAAAACTGGATTTAGTTATTTTAATGTCTTCATTGAAGTAGATACTGTATCAAAAACACAATTGCAGGCACCTGTTTGCTCTTCTCCTGAATCCTGGTTAGTATTGGTCAGATGACGCATATAGTGCTTAGCTGTTTAACTGCCAAACTTTGCACCATCATAACAATTATCACACAAAAAAAAAGCCCGAAATAGATACTGCTACTTTAAAAATGTTTTTTGTAAAGGCAGATTAAATCTAACAGTGTGCTGCCATTTACCCAGCATTCCACCAGCCACCAGGATGTCAAAGAGAGTCTCAGCATAGCGTCGGTAGTCAAGTTTGGCACCAGAGGCATCAAGGAACTTTGCGACAGCTTCCAAGTCTGTGCCAGTTTGGTTCAGACCTTGTACGATACTTTCCTGAAACTGGGAAGGGTCAAACCTCTCCTTTTCATCTGTTTGAAAGACAAATATTAATTTCAGTTTATCCCTGCTACTTAATTATTATCTCATGAGATTCAAAAAGACATATCCAAAACCATACTCATGTCATGAACATACACAGAGTTATATTTTTTTTTTCTTTGCAAAAGTTGTGAAGGCCACTGTGTTTATGTTAGGTTGCTGTGTGTGTTTACTCTTCAGTGACAGTGAATAAAAACACTACTGATGAATGTGCATTTATTTGCCACACAACAATTTTGGACCACACACTTTTCCATGTTGAATATTTAGTCAGTTAACAAATAGACATGGTCTTTGGTGATTACCAGCTGACACTGCAGGGCTGGTACTGTTTTCACCTTGTGAGTCTTTGTGTGTATGTCATCATGGAAAGATGTGGTCCTGGAGACAAGATGGTCTCTAGCTAAACCGTACAACCATATTCCTGTGTTTGTCTGTTTGTAAGCAAGTAATTGGTGTAGTGGTTTTCATGGAACCTGGTGGAGACTTATTGATTGATAAATCACTGACAAAGACTAGCCAAACAAGATAATCAGATCTACTGAGAAGAATTGTGTGACTGTTTCCTTTAAGTGTCTTACCTCTTTTGCGAGTTTTAAAACGCTGGCCTGTTAGCGTAGGCTTCTGCTGCCTTTGATTACTCATAAAAGACACTCTGAAAAACAAAGGGGGGAAGAAAGAAGAAATGATTAGGACATTTAAAATCGTTTTCTCTATCTTTCTAGAAAAGACAGAAAAAACTGTATTGTTAGGTGATGCACACAGAAGTTAAAGTCATCTCTGTAACTGGAATTATTGAAAAGATAATTATGATGGGAACAACCAAGTGAACAACCAGCGCAGTGGACGTGGGTATAATCACACATGCAGTGCAAGGTCAAAACAAAAGGGGATGTAATGATCCCTGACTGCTCGGCGCAACTCACTCACACCAACATAAATGTTCGTTAACGTTACAGTCCGAGGTAGCCAACATCACGCTAACTCTAGCTGCATGGGATCTGGCGTATTCATAGCGACTGACTTGGACGTCTGTCTACCAGTGTTCACTGTTGTGTTGCGAGTGTATAAAACGACACGACGTTAGTTAACGCTACATATTAAAAAAAAAAATACTGGCTAAGCAAGACCTGACAAAATGGCATAAATGTGACTTAAGAACAAACATTTCTACAGGCAAGCAGAGCCAACCCGGATGTCTGACTTCAGACAACACCGGACAGATTTCCTTTATTTTCCTGACGCAGTACCACACACAGTAAGCTTCAATATATGACCACCCCACTCAATTACTTCAACCAAATACAAACAACTCACCGAAATCCTCTTTATGAGCAAAAACAGTGCGTGAAATAAAAACAAACACCACTGGACTCTAGTATCACCAAGTACAACGGAAAGGAAATTGTAGACGCAACAGCGCATGCGCCTTAACACTGATTCTATCTGGGTCACCACACTTGTGTGGGGAGAGTAGAATTCATAAGCTGTTTAAAACTGAGAAAGTATGGCCTAGTGAAATAACGGTGGCAAATTTACCAGCCAACATAGTGTTTAATACATTATAGTTTCACGTCTGCTCTGCCTGTTATGCAGGGTGGATCAATGTAACGACAGTCCTTGTAATTACTAAATTAACCGCCCCCCCCCCTCCCCGTAAAGTTCGGAGTCATTTAAATAACGAGTAAATGAACAGAAAACATAAAAAAAAACAGTAAGGAAAACTTGTTCCTGCCTTTCACAGACGCATTTAAGCCTCTGTTTTAACACACGAAACTGACCCGGAGCTGATTTCATTAAACAATTGGTCAACAACTCGTTGCTATCTAGAATGAAGACACAGGAGGGGGGTGTTGTGCTGTCGGGCGTATGGTGTGTCTGTCTATGGGATGAAGGGAAACCTTTAAGGATGCGTTACCGTTCACCTCGTAAATCTTGGTTCTAATTCAACGAACTTCTCTATACACGTTTGGTCAAATAGAATTTTTTCTTTTTTTCTATCTTTACCCAAAAGATTGAATTTTGAGCCTAATAATTCCAATTATTTTCATAATGCAAGACGAAATACACTAAAACACACTCATTTTCCATAACTTATCATCCCATATGAAAAACACACCCTACTGCACACAGATGTGTTAAATGTAAAAAAATATTCAGTAGCCTTTGCTGTCTAAATGTTTGATTAAACATTAGAAATTAAAAAAAAAAATACAATGAATTCCAAATAATTCCTACAACATTTGAAGGCATCATATCCCAGTCCCACTCCTCCTCCCTCCGCACTGGAGGTGATTAGGGGACGCTGGACTAGCCCAGTGACGCCGCTCCAGCCGCTCCCTACGCCCGGCGGACCCCTCAGTCTGAAGTCCGCCCAGAGCTCCATTCAAAGTCCTGAGAGTCGGATGAGAGCCACGTCCAGCCTCATCCAGCAGAACAGACACGAGTTAACCTAAAGACAGCTGGGAAGGGCTTCAGGAGCCACTCCAGACTTGGGGAATCACTTCTGGGATCCTACTATTGTCCGGAGAGTGGATTTAGGACAAGAGGGAGCAACTCTTGCACAGATAAAGAGGTAAGTCCAACATCTTCTTTTTTTTTTTTTGGTTAGGTGCTGAAAATGTAACAACTTCGAGTCCTTTCTTTGTGTTTGGATCATATTTGATCCGTTGTTGCATTCACGGCAACTTTTCTGTAAAGTTAACTTTGCATTAGAGACCGTCTGCTTCACCACTCATTCATTCCTCCTCACTTCGAGGAGGAGGGGGTTGGGATTTTTTTTTTTTTATCTTTCTTTTTTCTTTGTGAACGAACTGCAATGGCTGGAGGATAAAACTGACAGGATACTTTTATTTCCGAGTTCTGTTCAGCTGTTTCTTTCTTTTATTAATCCAAACCAAAGCTCATTTAGCACTGTGAATAGTATGTGTGATCGCTAATTGACTACATCTGTGGGCTTAAGCACCATCTTTGTCATTCAAGACTCAAAAGTCAAACCACTGCAGACACCGGCGCAGAAGACAGTAGCAGATGCGTCAGCTCTTAAACTCGTTGCGAGTTTAGTCTTTTCGGATGCTGAGGTGAACAAAGTTGGGTTTATTCGGCGGTGGTTCATAGCGAAATCAGACACAATAACCGCACATATTCGTCTCATCAATGGAAACTCTGCTCTCCACTTTGGCCTCACTCAAAGTAAGAGAACCACTATCCTTTTTTCATTAACGTTATGTCCTTTAATTATCTACACGATCTGTGGACACAACAACACAACAACACAACTGGATCTACATTGTACAGAAGAAGGATCGATGTCAACTGGAAAAGTGGCTAAAAGGGTTAGAAGGTCCATTACGCCCCTGGTTTTAAGAGATCATAATGCCGGAGTAAATTACTGCTCAGCATGGACTGCATGAATAAAACTATTCAGTTCTCTGAGCAACATCCCAAAGTTCCCTCTTGTCAAAGTTGACTTGCTTTCTTTCTCCCCGGGCTCCCCTGTGGGATCTAGTCTGGAACTCATAGAATCACACAAAGAGGGGAATACCGTATGGGAAGAAAAACTACTGTAGCTTTAGAAAAAAAAAGTTTTACAACACTGCAAAATTACATACACTGCTATTCCGTTAAATAAAAAGATGGCTGAAAGTACATTAAGTTGTTATACCATTGAAAAAAAGTCTGTGAAGTCGTTAAGGAATGCCACAAAAACCGTCACTACATGTACTTTAGGACTATTGCTGTCGTTTTACTGTACATTATAGTGTGTATTTGTTAATGCATACATTAAACATGTCTGCATCTCTGATCTCTGGCCTACAGAAACTGCTGATTGTACTCAGTCCAAACATAAGTCTTGATTTTGACTTTTTTTTTTTTTTTCCAAACTATGATCTTTTACAGTTTAGAAATATTCATGTTTCAGAAGTTTGCAGCCATAGCTGACCCAAAACATGAATTCAGTGGAAATGGTTCAAACTCACAGACTTGTTCCTTCAGATCTTTCAGTTTGTGGGTTGATTGATTGCCTTGTGATGCAAGATTATTTCTACAGCAACTCTTAATTCCATTTGTGAACTTAAATCCTTAGAGAATCAGATAAGACTTTTTTTTTTTTTTTTTTTTTTTGTAAAGGATTGTGTCTTTCTCTTTGTGGTTTTCCACAAATATGTCCCGCCTTTGTTGGCCAGAGTCTCAGTTCGGAAACCAGATGGGAACTTTATTACCCGCACTGATCAAACAAACAGTGATGTAAGATGACTGTGAAAGGTAGTGTGTGGTAAGCCTTCAGTTACAGAGAGAGACTCCTGGAAAAAGTAACAACCATTTAGCTCAGACCTGGATGATGGCGGTGTGCAGGACTGTTGGCCATCCTAGTAGCTCTACTCAGTGTAAGCTGACCTGTTTCTAAGTTGCAAATGTTTTTGTCTAATGTGCCAAAAGCCTCTTCATGAACACTGTGGGGCAAGATGCTATGGTCTAATGTGGTGTGTGTAGAGGACCAAAGTCCCTCAGCCAGTGCCATGGTGATGAATAGTGTTTGCACTTGTCTGCCTGTGCAGATTAGTGTAGTGAGGCGTGTGTCTCGTGTTAGCCCTGCATCAACACAGACACACTGGGGCACACATGCAGTTCCACTGACTGGACCTTAAAAAGCCTTCAGCAGGTTCTATCACAGGAGGATTTTCTGAAACCAGGAAGCATCAAAAGTTGTTTAAATTATACAACGGTTCCATTCATGATGAAGCAGATCTCATTGTGATTTTTTTTTTCCTGTCACTTTATTACTTTGGAGTTGAAAGCCTAAAACACACACATTGTCTTCAAATTCACCATCCCAACAAAGAACTTTTCCCTGTGCAGTTTGACTTAAAACATTTTCCACCCATTCAACTTAACCGCTTAAACTTTATGTCCTTCGTCTCCCTAAGCAGCCGAAGTAATAATGCTGTCCATTTTGATTCAGCTTACTGCTGTTGCTTCGTTAAGTCCAGTACAGCTGCTTTCTCCATTCACTGACTGACTGTTGTACAGACAGTGTTGAAGCTGTTAACTAGCTGGAACATTTGAGCATATTCATGCAATACAGTTAAAAAGTACAGCCTTGCAGGGTACTCCTGTGCTCTTTTATTTAATACCCAATAGCTGTGGTTAAGTATCTGGTTAAGTACTTTAGAGCTGTTATTGCTGGTGAAGTTCATTGTGAATCCTTAGGAACAAGGGAAAAGAGTGTTGATCACATTAATTGTATAAAAAAAACACACAAAGCCTAGCTTTTTTTTGTGTAAAACCTCTAACAGCCTAAGTAAATCCCAACACCAGGGTTCAAGTGGGCGATTGTCACACAAGCAACAGTGCCTCCGTTACAGTAGTGAGCTAGTGCTCTGTCCAAATAAACCTGCCAGTGCTTAGATCTTTTACCTCCCTAATCCTTTTAAAACATTACATGCTGACTGTGTGGATGAATGCGATCATGATTTGTGTTCTGTAGCTTAAGGAACATCAATTCACATTGCTGTCTAGAGGGGCCAGTGTGAAAATGGGCTTAGCACTTAGCCGCCTGTTTTGTTACGCAAGTTGA
This sequence comes from Toxotes jaculatrix, assembly GCF_017976425.1. NCBI lineage: Eukaryota > Metazoa > Chordata > Actinopteri > Toxotidae > Toxotes > Toxotes jaculatrix. The sequence goes on from NC_054408.1 coordinate 18,482,733, forward strand.
AATCAGTTGTAAAGGCATGGATGCTTTCACCTTGTCCACCCATGTCTCCCCCACAAGGGAGATAAGTATGCATAAGGGACATCTTAGCTGTCTTAACCTGCGTTGCTACATTGTTCATGAAGAGAAGGGGGAAATGGCAAACAATCTGTTCTGTTTGTGAAATAGAATCTTAAGTTTTTCTCCACAGCATTCAAACAAGGCCTTTATTAATGATAGCACCTGTGCCCCCCCAATTAATACCTGGTAACTGCAGTATTTAAATGGCATAATTTTGCGGCAAGTTTGGTGCAGCTCAACTTGGGGAATTTTACCTTTGAATTTCCAGCGTTGACTAATAGAAAACTGCCTTGACTTGAGCTGACCTATGAGGGAACGGTGAACCACCACCAATAGTACTACTGTAGCTTATTAGCTGTGTTAGACCTTCCACTTTTGTTTAACCTCTTTTGTCGGAGGTAGAAACTGCTCCACAAAAGACTAATGGTTTTCAAATAATTATGAGACAGGGGTCAGTGATAAAAATATGTTTTTAAATTAGCTGTGTGAAGATATTGTCTTATGAGCAACCAAGTTGAGCTAAAGAGCTTGCTAACTGACGAAGAGCAAGCTTGTTATCAAGGAGAGCTTTATTTCCACAAGTTTTTATTGAAACAAATAACCTGCAGAAGGGTGACCGAATGCTAGGGGGATTAAGCAGCACATTACAGATAAAATAGAGAAAAGCTCTGGGAGCCAATGGGACAAACTAGAGCTAACCCAGCTGGATAGCATGCTAGCATGCTACTATCCCAGGTAGAAGTCACCACGTCACCAAGCTTCAAGAACCAAACATTTCACCAAAGATTGTCAGGTTATTTGGGTGGTTGCTGCACCACTTTATGGTTTTTGTGGTTACAAATCAAAATGTCAGCGGGGAGAAAAGCCTCCTGTCATCACATTTTTTTCAGATGATGCTAAAACATAGTTACGTAGCCTAATTTGTGCGTCACTTTTTTTTCCAACTGAGTCCTGCCAAAAACACAAGTATGGAAATCTTATATGTGCCATTACCAGAACTTTTCCAAATTTGTCAGATGTTTTTGTGGTCATGTAGTACTTCACTGTAATAGTAAGACACTGATTAAGAAAATATGTTGTCAGGGTCTTTAAAGCTGACACATCACACAGTTATTCCTATCAGTCATCTGATCTCTTTTCAGGGGAGATTTCATGTGCTCAGTGGATTAATTATGGTGTGATTGTTTGAGCCTTTGTCTTCTTGACTGCTTGACTGAATATCTGCTTGTCTTAATGTGTCCCTGCTGTTTGAGCTGTATGGTAAATAAAGGGCAGTGTTTGTTTGGGACACAGGTTTATGTTTAACCAAACTGGATGATTGTGTACAAGAAAACTCAACCTGACTCACACACCACTGAGCTAATGAGGAAACACGTGTGTGATCTTATTCTTATCATAGAGTATGTCTAAGTTTTAAGTTGTCAAATGTGTGCAGTTTTGACAGAAGACAGAAATCATCAGCTGACATCCATGAAGTGCAAGATGTTCAAAAAAAACATTCTCAGTTTGATCAGTGTCTTAGTGTGCCAACAAGTGGAGTGACTGCCAGTTCTTTTGTGTGCCATCCTTTGCTCATACCCACTCACACAGATCTGCACCTGGAGCGATGTTGAGGACTCTGGATTCCAGGTCACTTTCCCAGGCAGCTGCTCGCTCTCTGTCCCTCTAAACCTCTGTCCTCTCTGTCATGGGCTGCTCTTTGGCACAGCCCCCTGCCCCACTGCTGCTCCATTAGGGAGGGCTTTAATCTCCATCAGTGCCAGCAGCCTGCGATGTTGTGACTCTTCTGCCCCGTGACAAGGCCAGTCTGATTTGCTGGGAATTTACAAACTATTACCCTGCATAATAGATTTTATTATCATTTGTTTGCACATAGACGCCACTGTGTTCTCAAACAGCCGCTCCCAAGGTAGAATGACACCAGTCATCTCTCAGTGCGCCTCACACAATACTCATTTGCTTTCCCACAGACCACATGTCATTGTAGGCTGCAAGCTTGCTTTGTTGATCCTGATGAAAAGTTTGACCATATCAAAACTGATAATAACTCAGAGCTGTTTTACTTTTAATCAAGCACATTCATCCTAACAAATAACAGCTGGTTTATTGGCTCTTTCACCTCTTATGTGTTTTGCATGTGAGCGCTTGCACGGTTGTTGACCTTTTGGTTGAGTGACGTTTCTCCGTGCTGAAGGACATAAAAGAACATGTAGCCCCCGTCTAGGGCCTTTAAATAATATATGTATATTTAATGGTGTTTTTTTTTTCATGATTTCCTACATGGCTTGATCTAGCTGGAAAATCTAGGTCAGTGTCAGAGACGGGAGGCAAAGCATGCATCATGATGTTGCTGGTGACATGCATTCAAATCCTAAGCCCAGCCCACCCATCAATAATAGACTCTAGATGATAAAGTCTCGCACTCATGTTTTGTTCTGTTGAGCAACCTAGCTCCTCTAAACACAACACTTTAATCTGTGGGAATTATAGAACAAATTCCATTTTAAAAATTTAATTCTGTGGCTTGTACTGAATGTCGTATGTAGGATCAAAGCAGTGACTCAGTAGTGACCTTCTCCTCACATTTAGACCTCTATTTGAGTAAACAGAGTTTGTTTTGGATTCTTTGGTTACATTACGTCAGCATTTAAAGTGCCACATTTAAAGGACGTGTAAATCACTCCCATTTGCCACACATGACGACTGTGTCAGTCAGTTATGGAGAGCACACTTAGTTAAGGTGACATGCACACAAACCATAAGTTTTACTACATCACTGATTCATGAGATTTAGATTTGAGATTAATAGCAGCTAAACCATGTGGGTGCATGTGATGCTTACCTCCTAAACATTCAGAGAGATTGAATCTCTCTGATGTGAAATGCATCAGAGAGATTGATAAAGCAGGACACTTCTAATCCAGTTTCTGAGTAATTCGCTCAGTTCAAGGTTCATACTAAGGTCATTTTGATTTAGACTGATAAAATTTGTGTATTTTTTCTTTTTTTTTTAAATTTAAAATCAAAATAAATGGTTGTCTGTGTGTGACAAACCACAAAAATCTCTCTTTTTAACATTTACCAATCCAGACTAGTTATATTCCTCCATCACTCCGCCACTCAGCTGTGAGGATAATCCCCCCGAGTTTAATCAAGGCTGTCAGGTTTTCTCTCATTCTCCCACTTTGGATCCAGTACAACAGTTAACAGCAGGCAGCAACTCTTATTAATGGGATTGTGTCACTGGCTGCCTGGAAGCCAGTTCCAAATCTGGGGTAGTGGGTTATCAGCAGATGAGCTAAGGGCATCCGGCATCCAGGCTTCAGACAGATACAATATGTTGTTGGTCGGAATGGCCCAGGCACTCGAGCGACACAGACACATAGTGTTCTTCCCCAGGTCAGCGAGAAGCTTCAGCATCTGTTTTCTCTTTAAACTCTTGTTTGTTCAGACTAGACTCAGCACTTTCAGTGTTGCATGTTTGTGCACTTACTGCTAGGCAGTAATTTTGCAGTAATCTCTTTGTAGCAATTTGCTTGATCAATATATACTATAGGTGGCTAGTACAAACACCATCTAATGCGCTGGATGGTCAATAGTCAAATAGGGGTTAATAATAGTTTGTGAATTTGAGTTTATTTACATAAAATCTAAGTGGAGAAATCTGTTTTCAGTTTCTTCCATGCAATGTGTGGATGGATTCCAGCCACTCCTAAATGGGAAAGAGCTCTTGACTACATCTTGAATTAATACTTAAAGTGGTAGTCTCAAAGATTTCAGTCCTGGTTGAGCTGGTGACACCTGTAGTTACTGCTATTAACAGCAAATGCAGTTTAAGATTACAGGTTACAGGAATCTAGGGCCAGGGAAACAAACTGTTGTCGTATTAATAGTGAAGGCAATAATTAGTCTTTTTCCATCATTCTGTGAGCAGTTGTGATTTTTATGCAGCACACGGCACGAGTCTATGAACAGCAGGGCACAGTACAAGGAGTCAGTTACCTCGCTGAGAAGTTGGAGGTGTACAACCTGTCGCCTGGAGCTCTTTAGCTAACAGCTCACTGTGGCAGCTCCTTCTTGTTTCATTACTCCCTGCAATATTTCAAACTGATCCACTGCCCAAAAATGCCAAAAGTGACCGCTGTCAATGTCACATTGTCAAAAAACAATAGTGGTAAAGGCTAAGCTCACTGACAAACACGTGGCATTTTCTGCGACTGCTTCATAATAACTCTTCTTTCCGTAAATGTCGTCACAGACACCCAGTTTGTAATACTACAAATACGTAAATATTGCGGTGCTTCCATCAGTGGGCCATGGGCTCAGTCTCTGTTGTGTTACCTCATTTGGTAATAAATCGTGACTTAACAGACATTTATTTAAATGAAAATGTTCAAGATTGTCACTGTAATATAAACTTGGTGGTAAATGTGGAAAGCAACCAAAAAGACAATTCATTTAAGGAAAAAAAGAAAGAAAACTGAGACTGATGTAATGCTCAATAAAATGATATGAAATGCTGAAGCAAAGCAGCTTCATAAAGTGAAAGATGGCAAATGGCATGAGATCACAGAGCAGACTGTTTCATCTCTCCAGAATATCAGTGACCATCTTAAAAGGAAATAACTTGATTTAAAACTGCATTGCAGACAACCAAAGCGGCTGGTACACATGATCTGTCATTGGGAATGTTTTGGCACAATGCCATCAGACCAACACACTGCACCAGTCAGTGGGCCCAAAGTAACAGACCACAGTGGACTGTGGGTCGACAAGTAAGCAAATATTTCTGCCCCTGCTTAGTACATCCCTCTGAGTCAAGATCAAGCTCTTGGCAGCTTTGGAGCATTAAAGCCATTTAAAATGTCTTAATTGCGAATGAACATAAATCATTTTTGCAACATTCTTCTGCAACTTTAAAAGTTTTGGGAGAGCGCATGTTTCTGGAACTTCAGTCTTGCCTCCTACTAAGAGCCTGGCAAATTCTTTATGGGCCAATAACGTTGTGCCCTGCAGGGGAACAGAGGCCAGGGAAAAAGTGAAGTGGAAGTCTACACTGGGAATCTACTTTTTCAGGAATGTCATGCTGCTCCGAAGTTGCTGCTAAAAGTTAGTTTGACAGCTGATTGAGAATTATGCCTTTGGAACAAAGTGAGAGTTTTCTGCTTGAATGTTTGAGCTTCGTTTCTTCCAGTTCTGGCTGTCCACCAACTGTTTCAGAACATATACTGTATCGCCCCCCCTTACCCAGCTGTTTAATCTCCAAACATCAGCTTGCCACATCTGTGCATTCACTGTCAGACTGTGTATGAAATATTTGTGTCAGATTCATCTATGCAGTTTTTTGTCAGAGTATCTGACATCACGACTTAATTCACTGAAATGGGTATCAAAAGCATCAGAGTGCATTACAAATATGTAGCTGTGCCATATTTTCGTTTGGTGCAAACCAGTGTCCGTTTCAGCTATGCAAGAGCAGTGAACAATAGATGACTACATGGCCTCATCCATTGGCCTGGTGTGGACAGTCTGTCACAACAGCAGACATTGGCTTTTTGGTGCAGTAAATCCCTGTATCAAGGCCATGAATGTATCCTCGGCCCCTCTTTTATCTCTAGCTCTATAGCTTTGGGATTACTGTTCCAAAGGACATGGGACGCAACACTAAACTGAAAACTGCCACCCCCAGCACTGTTTTTGTCATGGTGCACTCCAGCCCAGATCCTTTATCTCCCACCCCAAATATTATATCCCTACAACAAGCAAGTCAGGCAACGAAAAAACTATGAAACAGTTTACCGTTTTTTTTGGGGGGGGGGGGGGGGGGGGGGGCTATATAAGAAGCCCTGAAACAGGAGCCAATTCCAGCTGAGCAGACGCCCAGAGGTCAAGAACAAAGTTCTCCAGTTATGTAATTGCCTATGGGATGCTCTCACATGCCAGAGGAGAAGACTGAATAGCCAATCAAAAGGCCCCACTCCTCCCCTGGAGTCAAGCCACTGCTGTACAAACACGTCCACCCCAGCGTTTATTTGCATTGGCTAAGTTTAGGACTGTTTATTTTCTGATCAGAAAATGCCTCTTAAAAAAACTTTGCTAGAAACTTCACAAATAATAATGGACAACAAACATAAAATAATGGCCTATTAGCGGTAATAATGCAATTTCTTCCACACAAAGCATATGCAAAGTTGCTCCGAAGTAAACAGATATATAAATAATGTGCAAATTATTTACATCCACATTTGCTTGCTACCGGTTTTCTTCATCACTGACTTTTCTGACTCATCTTTATACGATAAAAACAAAACAGTAACAGAAACATTTTTCCACAGGATGCCCTTGATTTGCAGTATGTGTGAAGTATCTCTTCCTTTCTATGTTTTTCTGTGTAGGGCAGGATAGCTGCAGTCAAAATGGAGGTGAAGACGTCACTTCTAGACAACATGATCGGGGTGGGCGACATGGTCCTCCTAGAGCCCCTGTCTGAAGACTCCTTCCTTGAAAACTTGAAGAACCGCTTTGACCACAGTGAGATCTACGTAAGTCTACCATTTTATGTTCATATAATAATTCAGAGCTTATGGAGGTCATCTCAGTAGCAGTGTAACAGTATTGTGTTGCATTAGACTCCTTTGTTTGTTCCTGCCTCCAAAGACTGTTATGGAAGGCCTCACCAAGGAAACATGCAGATTCGTTTTTCATAACTCCATTGTTCCTCCATTCCCTCACTCTCGTCTTGGAGTGGCACAGATACAGAGACCACAGTAACCAGTCAATCAATAAATCACATCACCAAGGAATGTAGATGATGCCTTGTAAATGAGGCATGAAATCCAGAGCTCAGGGACAAGGAGAGACTGGCAGCCTGGCTGGCTGTTTATCTAAAAAAAAAAAAAAAAAAAAAGGGGGGGGGGGGGGGGGGGGGTGTTCCTTAAACTATCATCCCCGTATTAGACAATTGGTTCTGGGTTTTCTGGCACCGCACGATTCTTCTGCGCTACAGGTTGGCTGCTCTAGATACCAGCCAAGATGATTACAGCTCTGCTCTGGCTGCGTTTGGCTCACAGGGCCCAAGGGATGATGTCACCTCATATAGCAATGATTGCCTTAGTGGTGTGCTAGATATTTTGTTGAGATACAGCCCACATCCTGCTGAGGAATTGGAATTTGAATGGTGCTTTTACTTTTAAGATGCCCTCAGCTCTCTGTCCTAAACTTTAAGCTCAGTTCTTTATTTCATGTGTGATGCTGGTCTAAATGCACAGTTGTAATTTTTAAAATTATTTCTGTAATATGTGCTCCTCCAAAAGATGTTTTAATTACACTGGTGAAAGAATCTTCAGATGTTCTTCTTTTAGTACTGATTTAATATGAAATGAAAGTTAAAAAAAAAAACATGAAAAGGTAAATCACATGATTCTGAGTCCATAATGGAAGCTTTCTGGTGGCTTGAGCTAGAGAAGGTCTGAATCCTATACTTATCCAATAAATCTGTGGTGTACAATCCTTGCATGTGAATGTATTTTTCCCTTGTGTGGCATCATTCCTTGCAAATGGCCCCTGCCCCCACCCCAAACTATCATATGACAGCTCAGAGCAGAAGAAACATGGCTTTGTTTTCCAGAGGGACAGCACATCATGTATCCAATAACTCAGTGGAAAATCAAAGAGAATGAAAATCACCCTGTTAACTGTTTATGTCTTGCCAAGCAAGTGGAATCACTGAGAATGTCAGCGTTTCTCTCCATTTTAACAACCAACTCTGCAGCGTGAGTGGCGTCATTAGGTGTTTTGCCTTCTTTTTTTTATTTACACCAAAACAGTATCAAGATGACCTGTCCCACCTCATTAACTGTCATTCACTCCTTAAATAGATTCACTTGCAGTTGTAATTAACAGATGTCCTGATGTTATATACTAACCTTCTAAGTCTGATTTTCATGACGGATCAGGTCAAGAGATCAAGGTATCTGCCTAATATTTTTTGCATAATCTGTCAGTGTCAGACATTTTTAATTAATCATGATTTCAGACTCTGAGTGACTTCACTTGTCACACTCAACTCCATTCTTTCACTTGACAAGCAATTGTATTTTTTTTTTCATTAAGAGGCAGATGAATAGGAATAAGTATGCTGTTTTGCACACAAATTCCAAGTTCTTGTTTTTATGTATTTTATGTATTAAGTGGCTAAATAGAGTAATTTATTAAGCTGCTGGGCATGTGATATGTCATCTAAGCAGCTGCAACTTTGGTGTATCAGATGGAGTTTTATAACAAGCAGGTAAGCAGGTGTAGAGATACAAAAGAAAGAAAACATACAGAAGCATGGATGGTGTCTGTGTACATTATTGGCTTTGTGCAAGTGACATGACACTCCTTTGAGCTTTAACTTTAAGATAATCTGCCAACCCAACATTTTTACTGCAGCAGAGTAGGTCAAAAGACTGCTGAGAAACCTGCAAGAGGAAAGAGAGCTTCACTATCCTAATAGCAGCCAGGCAGCAGGAACACAGAGCAATAGAAATATAGAAAGTCTCATCAGAGCACAAGACAAGAGCACACAGTTTCACTTTTTTCTTACTTTAAATCTGAAAAAAGTGCACTACATTTGGTAGCAAAAGGATCATATGCATGAAAGTCACACTTTTTTGTTTATAGACTGTGAATTTGTTCTGGATTTGGTGCGGAAAAGGCTTAAAAGCCCTCAATTCATAGCTGTTTGAGCCTTTTTGATATCAATTTTATGATCTGTCAGAGGATTCATGAAATAATCATAAAGTTTCTTGCAAGTTTTGATTTTCTTAATGATGCAGAGTTTACATTGCACACACACTCTTTCCCTTTGTACCCGTCCTCTGCACTTGAAAAGGCCTCATTTTGCCTCTGGTGTGCTATTGAATGAGAGGCTGTGGGAGGCTGTGGTGTTGCCACAGGGAAGGCCATGCTCCACTCTTGTCAGAGTGGGTTATGCAACAACCATTACCATGGAAAGCAAAGAAAATGTTTCAGGTTGATGTTTGAAAGTGCTATCTGGGCTCTGTTTTGAGCGTAGGAGGATGATAAAGATGATTGCTGGTTACATTCGCTTTCAGAAATATCTGACAAGTGTTATCTGCTGAACAGGACCTGTGTGAATGTTACATAAAGGTGTTCTCTTATGCAAAAATGTGAAATGGAGAAAGCGGTGCTTTATATGTTTGCAGATCTTTGATTAAAAACCTTGGTGTTAGATATCTTGCATTTTAATTACGTTTTATGTAACTGACCGATTCTATTACGTTTTTAAATGGGGGAAAAAACATAACCTAAATGAAAGATTTTCATTTTAAATGTGGTTTTAGGTGTTTTTTGTTAACGCCAGTTGCTAATATCCAGGCCTGCATAAGTACTAAAATCCTCCTTTAGCACCATGACCTCTTTGCTGTCTGTGTTTACTGCCCAGCCCACAGATTCCATAAACCTTTCGTTTTGCATGTCTTCAGTTTCACTTCAGGCATTGCATGTCTCAACAATGCTTTAAGAGAAAAGCTGACTGGGGCAGGACTCTACCCACCTTGACATAACAATTAATACCCAAGCAGAGGAAATGTTGAAAACTGCGCTCCTGTTGGTCTGTGTAAAACTGAGAAAATGCCATGTGGATTCACACTCACAGTTTCCCTTTTTCTTCTCCCGCCAGACATACATTGGCAGTGTGGTGATCTCCATGAACCCCTACAGGTCCCTGCCCATCTACACACCGGACAAAGTGGAGGAGTATCGCAACAGAAACTTCTATGAACTTAGTCCACACATGTGAGTCCACCTCCCAGGTCCTTTCTAAAACCATCTATAAGTTCTGGCAATTTTACGTACTGCTTGAGGCTTAAGGCTCAAACACATACTTCTTTCATGTGAAACCCTTTTTTTTTTTTTTTTGCTGTAACAAAGACCCAGCGAGGATAGCAATTCACGAGTGTTTTTGAAGGTATTGTTAGTTTGAATGTGTTGAGCGGAAGCTGTCATCTGTCCGTTGAAGATAGAGCGTATTGCAAATCTATGTAAGGATTATCAGTGTGGACCCAGTGACTAATGTGGATGGCTAAGGGGAGACTGAGATCAGAGGGACACTAGCTCTTGTGTGGAGAGTCAGTCTGCAGCTTCTGCCGGCCATTCAGAACGGTGGCATGCCATCTGTCCATTGGCAACATTAAGTCAGCATTGCTGTGAGGCTGCCAAGATAAAACAAAGCCCAGCACTCGTCAATTAGCCTGCTGTGTCTCCAGGCTGCAGCAAAACCCCCTCAGAGACAGAGACTGAAAGAGCGAGAGTGCCCCTGTCCCAGAACAGACATACTCCCTGCAGACAAAAGCAAGCTCCTTGGCTTTACTTTACAGCTAGATATACAGAACAGACACGACACAGTTTCAGGCTGTTTTCCTGACTCCTCTATCTTTTCCTCTATAAAGTGGTAGGGCTACTGGTGCAAGCAGGGAGTTTTTCTCATGGTCAGTCCCTTAGTGCATTATTTTAAAGAATTTCTAAAAGGATTTTAGGAGGTTGTGCCAATTTACAGTTTGGCTTAAAACTCAAACTGAGGATTGACCAGTAATGTGGTGGCTGTGCTCTGGTAAATGCAATTCACAGGAAAGACCAGCTCACTTTAAACAGACATGCTGTTATGGATATGAATAAAGAATCTTGATACTATTTTGAGTGGTAGTGTTGAAGACATACTGTATTGCAATTTCAAACTGATTTGAATGTATCATCATTATGGGCCCACTGACCTTACAGGCCTCATCATTAAACTCAGACAATAACCAAACATGTACATTGCTAGAAGGATGATCTAAGGATGGTTAATACTGGGGCATTTAAAAATGTTGCTTGGCAGTAGACAGGCATTTTTAAAAATGGTCTCCGCTCTTAACTGCATTACTACAAGATAATTTAGGTAGTTAGTTGACTATTTGCAAAACTCTCTGCAAGATCATTTTCATACCATACTGACATGAACTGAGACCGATGCCTGCCTTTAAAAGGGCAGTTGCTTAAAGTATGAAGGATTTGTATGAGTTAGAATATGCAAAAACACTGTGATGGTCCTTTAAGCTGCTAGCTTTGAGCCCTTGACAAAGAATTGACATATATAATTCTTACTGTCATATATAAAATAATATAAGTTATTTGTTCTCATTTGCTTTACTCTTAGGATCAGTCTAAGCTGTTCTAACTGATCTGGCTCAAACTTTAAAAACCAGGACAATGTCTGAGCCATCTGTGACTCCACAAGGCCAGGCTGAAGGAGTCATGGGGAAACAGAGAGGCTGAGATATGAAGCTTTGACCTGGGTTCAGGAGCAGTTGAGGTTGTAATTGTGTGGGAGCAGGTAGAGATGGTATTTTATTTTCACAGCTTACAAATTAAATGTGTCCTCAATCTATCACTCTCTAAAGTTGAGCCACCTGTAATAGAATACACAACCCCATCATTTCTGTCCAAACTAGAATCATTGCCTGCAACACTGTTTAAGCTCTGCTCAAAACCATCTCAATTTCTGTATCACTAGTGATGAATAGAAAAGAAGTTTCATCTGCTGACTGAAATGTGCACCCCCCTAAACATGTTAAACATCACCTTATCATTAGTCTTTAAGTAAAGAAGATTAAGCCCTGTCTAATCGTTCACGCTCTTGTAGAGGACGTGAAAGGCCAGTCAAAGGCAGATTGTTTCAACATGCTACATAAATTCATCTTAATCCCCTGGTCTGACCATCTGGACCAAGCTTTGTGGCTTTGCATTGATCGCCCTCAAGTAATGTTAAACCCTAAGTCTGGTCAAATGCTTCAAGCCAGTTATTCTCAACTCTGTTTATTTCATTTTTGGCCTTACATTATACCATTAAGTGTATTTTTTTATTTACTTTATTATTTATTTTAATTTAAATAATGAAAGAGCAACTCATATTTATTACACTTATAGCTACTGATTTTATGTGCCGATTTGATCTGTGTGTGGTCATTGCAGATAGCCCTGTCATATGCTTAGCATCACTACTACTGCTAGCTCCAAAACTGCTCTGTTTCACATGTTGTCTCGATAACTAGCAAATTAGTTGCAAATACGCTGAAGAGTCAACTGTTTCCACCTGTTTCCACACTTTGAGATAAGCTGACAAAGACGTCACAAAGCTGGCTCTGCACCGAGCACATGGAGAGGAAATTGAAATTGATTCCGATCTGCCTAATACTTCTCAAGATGTCAGAGTATTCTTTGAACAACATACTGTATTTTCCATATGTTCTGTACCTTTCATCCAGACAGTATATGAAAACCATGAGTACATACATGTTTAGTTTGGATTTCCCCATTATAGACAGAACGTTTAACCGCATAGTGTTAGTGTAGTAGTTTCATATTGACACATAATTATAATAATTATAATATTAATTTGTAAATGTGGGTTTTTTTTAATCTATTAAAATGTAAAAACACAGAGGCAGCTGGATAGTTGTGGAAACGCATTTGAATGTTGTAATTTGAATACATTTGATTTGACTGGTAATCAAAGTAGACAAGCGAGTACTCATCACTACAGGTGATTGAAACGCGTGGTTGGTCATGCCTTAAAAACAAAGCAGCAATGGTTTTTGAATTATTTACCCATTAGAGTTCTTCCTTACCACCACATAAACTTGTGTAGTGTCTACATTTTAAGACGACAAAAAAAGGAGAACAATATATACATTTATTATTCTATACACTAGGCTTCTTTTATTCTGTAAAAAATAAAATAAAAATGAATGGGATCAGTTGATATTTACAATATTTACAAAATACATGAACTGCACTAGAATTGTATGATCAGCTGAAAAAACACGTTTTAAGTATGAAGCTTTTAAACGTACATGCATTGATAGTGTTGCATGCTGTTGGAAGTAAGTTGGACAGAAAGCTTGATGGGCAAAATCAGCATGAAGCTACTGGCTTCACAGAATTTCTCACCTTACTGCCACTGCAGAGAAACTCCAGAGAACAAATAACAAGCAACAAATAACTGCTAAACCCACACAGTGGAAATACCGCCACCGTGTCAATCAGCAGTACCCGCTTAAAGGTTTAAGATTTGTATACAGCCTTGTCATGAACGGCACCATGTCAGAGTGTCACAAGTCTCTTTTCTGTGACTTCCTGACAGAACGACGTGCTTAAATATAGTCAGTGTCACTGTACAAAGCCACACACACACACACAGTGACAAAATGTCAGCTGATGTGTCAAACACATGCTCTCCCTAAAACAGTCACTGGCCCTCTCTGTCCACAGAACTGTCTGTTTATGAAAGCTCATCCCTTGTTTTGATGTTGTAGGATTTTTTTTTTTTAAATCTTAGATGGTCTGTTTAGATAAGATAATGATATATGTGGTTTTAGGGTATTTATTAACACACAGGAAAAGTCTTTGTTTTGTGAGACACTGCTTTTTTTATTAATGCTGTTGCATCATCACTGGCTCATTGTCAGTGTGTGTTTGTGTGTGTGTGTGTTTTTAAGAATGCCTTAAATACATTGGGTATGTGTGGCTGTGCTTTTGTGTCTTTTGAATGAGGAACAATGAATCTGAGCAGGTGCTCATGTATTTCACACCTGCTCTTGTACTCCCCAGACAAATTGAAGTGTGTGTGTGTGTGTGTGTGTGTGTGTGTGTGTGTGTGTGTGTGTGTGTGTGTGTGTGTGTGTGTGTGTGTGTGTGTGTGTGTGTGTGTGTGTGTGTGTCTGTGTGTGTGTGTGTGTGTGTGTGTCTGTGTCTGTGTGTGTGTGTGTCTGTGTGTGCATGTACATCATCTGGAGGTAGAACTATAGCTTGTCCCCTATCTGTGAAGTTGTTAGTAGACTAATTTCCTGTTAAGTTCATTTTAATTAGTGTTATTGCAGTTAAACAGCGGCTCTGGCTCAGGCCAGAGACCAGCACAGTACAAGATATCGATCAGATTATTGAAAGTCAGACATAAGATGTTTCCATGTAGTTGACAAGTAAATTTAACCAAAACTTGAAAATGTCACATCAAAATAAGATTCTGGTACATTTTCATCATCATATAGAAAAAAAAAACAACAAAGCATGCATCCATTGGAATTTATTTAATAATGTTCTATGTACCAGCTACACGTACACTAATGTGATAGCTTTTTTGCTTTATTACAGTTCACAAACTACATGAATGTAAACCCAGCTGAAGAGTTTATTCGTATTACCAGAGACCTGCCCAGCCACACCCATCTCCACTCACCTATTCACAGTTTCCTCTGCTGGCCAATTTAGCAAAATGCTCTCCGCACAGATGAGGCTCCTCATAATTAACTGGCAGGTGTTTTCCTCCATGCCACACACATTCTGAACATTATCGATGAACTAATCAGAGGCCTTTCTCCGTGCACAGCAGCACTGCAGATGGCCCGGAGTCGACTTTTGTATGTCCCTAGCTGCCCAGGCCAGACACAGATTGAGAGGAGTGTGTGTGTGTGTGGACAGGCAGCTAGCCCCATGTCTCTAGGGTAAGATCATATTCCCTAATGTTTAATGAGGTATTGAGACCCCCAATGCTCTCAGCGCTCAATACCTAGTGCCACTAGAGCATTGGCTACAGTAGGGCATCACGTCTGGCTAATGGAGCATAGAGGCCCCATGCAAGGCATATGTCTGGGCTTTCAGCTGTCATGCAAATGGTTATGACAGCTAGAGTGTAAAATCTGCTTTGTTACAGAGTTGTGACATTAGGGAATCTGCCTTCTAGTATAAGTGGTTATTCTTTTTTTTTTTTTTTTTTTTTTTCCCTCTTAAGGTGTGATGTGTCCTTGCAATGCCTAATTATAGCATGTCTTCCGATGGTACACAAGTCATGTGGGATTGCAGCTCTAGGTGTTCACTCAGTCCTACACTCACTTAAAGTAAAGATTTTTCCTTTGCAGTTGTACAACTACAGAAACACTCTACAATAAATAAGCTGGTCATATCTCTAGAATCTCAAGTATGGCTTTACAGCCCTGAGTTGGCCTAACCATAATAAACACAAGATGGAGAAACTGTGTACACACATCCTTGGCTAAGAACACAAAGCTCTGATTTACAATAAATCATTCATTGCTGTAACTGCAGTTTCCAGGGATAGGCCTGTGCCCTCCATGTCAAAAGCACTGACGAGGACCAGAGCTCACATGTGGGGGTAAGCTAATTGTACTGAGTGCCGGCTTGACAAGCATCACACCGGAGGCATACTCTCTGTGTAGTCTGCTCCTACATAATGTGTATATACATTATAAGCATGTAACGCTTCTCAGCATGTTTTCAGATTGTTCTTGACCCTTTGCACCAAACAGTGAATTTTTTTTTTCTTTTTTTTTTAAGTAGTCCCGTAAGTAGCTCAAGAGCAGCAGTGTATGAATCAGCAGGAGAGCTTAGAATTTGTTACCCACGCATGCTTGTCAAATTTCTGGCCTTCATCATCACTGGCATCGGCCTATTTAATTCCTGCCAAACTTCTAAGAGGAAACTGAAGCTATATTGTGCAACTCAAAACTCCCAGCTGCTCATTTGTGTTGAATTCATGTTTTCTTTAGACATAACAGAGGATGCTGTTTTACATGCAGGATGTTGGATTAAGATAAAAGATCCAATTTATCGGTATATAACTGTGGGGAGGATGGACTTTGGAGCCATTTACTGCACCTGTGTTTGATGTAGCAGTGTTGTCAGCTGGAAAACTCTGATGGCAATAAGTAAACAGTGTAAATTTCCTATGAGATATATAGAATTTGGGCAGTGCACCCAAACATATTGCCCCCTTACCTTGTATTTGTCTTACTTTCAAAATGCTGGATTGAAATGCTGTTTAGCCAAAATACTTCACCTGCAAATGTTGTGGATAAATGGGTTCCCTTAGTTGAGAGGAGCCATGTGAACAGTGTTGTTTAATAGACCCAAGATTCAAGTGTGAGAGTTTGCACAGTAGGCCCTTAATAAGACAAATGGATGATACAAGAAAGTCTTGTTTGGTGCCATTGTTTCCTACCATCGAGGTGGACAGACACCTATGTAAAATAATACTCATCTTTACTGATCTGTGAAGTCCTTCCAATTGTATTTTTTTTTTTGTATCTGTCACAGTTGCAGTCTTTTGGTAACAAGCTTATGCCACGTGCACACTGTTTTGGTGTTATGTAAAGCAAACTGCTTTCAAGGAGGCCTAGACAAGGTGCAGCACAGAACCTCTATGTAGGTAGATGTAAGTGGGTACTTGTTGAAATGGCATTTTGACTCATGTGGGTAGAGTGAGTCCTCTCCAGCATGTGTGTTGGCGTAATGGTGAACCTAGAGAGAGATGACAGAGAAAGAGTGTGCGTGTGTGTGCGCGTGCGTGCATGTGTGTGTGTGGGTTCCTTTTTCCACCCACTTCTTCACCCCAAGAACACAATGCAAATGTATTAAATTGGATATTGCAACCATTTATAATCAACTGGTACATTTGTGCAAACAGCATGTGTGTGTATATATATATATATATATATATATATATATATATATATATATATATATATATATATATATATATATATATATATATACACTTTATACACTTTATACACTTTATACACTTTATACACTTTATACACTTCCACAATGATGCCTCTTGTACATTGTCTTATTATCTTCTGGGAGACACCTGTGTCATTTCCAATCAAGAAAACACTTGCTGGTTGAATAAAAGTAAATCAAAAGTCAAAATTTGCCAGGGGTATGAATAATTTCGGGCTTGACTGTATATATATATACACACACTTACACAGATAGTCTTGGTCTCTTTTTCATACTGTGTGTTGTGTGCGAGCTGTTTGGGAGCAGTATCTGAAATTACCAGGTCCGGTGGCAATCATTAATAGAGAACGGTTATGAATTCCTCTGTTGTTTGAGAGATAATACATCTACCTGACTGATTAAACATTGCATGCACTGTCATTTATTGCTTCTGTGAACATGAGATTTTATTAAATAGATTTTCTTTTGTCTGTAACTGTCCATAAACCATTGTAAACTCTTTCTATTCATAGTCAGAACAATGGGTGTTGAGCTTTTTATCTGTGTCCACAGCTTGCATAACAACCAGTGAGAGGCATACCAAAATGGAGGCAAATAGATACGAGTCATATCAGCTGTGTAAAATATTGTTCCACCATGGTTTCTTATATATTTAACAAAAAGAATATGACTTTCTATTTTATTTTTTAGTGGCAATCATCAAGGGGCACAGGCATTTCCATTCCTTCTTTGTAGGTGCCGTTTTTGTGCACAGTGATACTGTAGTTGAAGAGAGCCATTGTACACACTGATGGAGCACTGCTGTTGTGTTACCTTGGTGCTGCTTTCACTCGGTACACTGTCACGGAGGGGCGACATGCGATTGGTCACATGAACTCGAACAAGCTGTCAAACAGATCTGAAAGTGATTTGTTTGGATTGAGGATTCAGCTGGCTGTGGAAGTATGGTCATGGGTAGATAAATTTATCTCTGCCAGACCTCCCAAAGGGCCTGGCTAAGTGCCCTAAGGGTCAGGCTGGCATCACACAGAGGCACTGTACATGCTAATGGAAATCTAAATTGGCAGCCGTCTGAGCTTGGACAGTTTATATTGTTGGGCACATTACTGGACAATTGAGGTTGAATCCAGTTCAGGCTTGTTCCTCGATAAAGATGAAGTATTAGCTACTTATATGATACCGAGGTGGAGATGAGCTGTTTACCTCCAATTGAAATAAATGTCGGTTTTCTGTTTTCCAAAACATTGCAACATGCTGCTTTGATGAATTATTGCATAGTGAAGATCAAGTGTAATTGATCTCTGTCACCTCCTGAGCGCCTGCTCTTTTTCACTGAAGGTCGATGTTTTATGATGATGAAAGTGTAGTCATTTTTTATTGAAGATGTTCTTTTTTTTTTGCCTCTGCTTCTGAAATCCCTGTGCTGTGTCAGCACTTTGATTTGCTGTTGCATTAACCCAGTTGCACAAAGTCAGAGACTTTAAGCTTGTTGGTATCTAAGTTACATGCAATATTTTAGGTCATTGTTATTGATGCACCAGACAAGTCTGAGAATTGCTTGTATTCAACCAGCTTACAGGTGTTCAACCCACCATTTATGAACCGGTGCCATTTCTCTCTTAACTTTGATCTGTAATATTTCTTGGTGAACTGTTGTGAACATTTTGTGAACATTTTGACAATTTTATTCCCTCTTCTGAAACTGCCAGTCTGTGGCTTCCTCGTTTTTGCTGGTGTAGAGCAGGAGAACGTGTCAGTTCACCAGTGTGGTGCCGATGTGGGACCGACATTACACTATGGGTCATACCCACAATGACTCTGTCTGTTGCCTGAATAGCTTCAGTGGGTCGCATGGTCAGTCCACTACTCCACTCAGCAATGTGGAAGACATCAAAACATCTTCTGGTGTCAGTCTTCAGAATCAAAGAGCAAGACCTTCTTTCTGTCCTCTGTGAGTTTGAAGTGACCAGAAACATTGCTACAGTGGAAGGCTGAGACATGGAGTCAGGATGAAGAAAGGAAGTCCTCAGACCTGACAGAGCTGGTGCTTTAAGAGCTATAAAAAGACATCATGCTCTTGTGTTTCCATCATCCTGTCTGTGGCTGTGCACATGTGGCTATATTCCTGAAGTGTGTTTTTCTAAATCCTGTAGCCAAAGGCACAAGGACGTGTGGTTTCTTCCATGGTGTCTGTCATTTATCATTATATGAAATCTCATTGTATGAAAGCTCAGTTCGTTCCGCTACTTTAGCCCCTTGTAATACCTAATAATTGAGTCGTTTGAATTTTTTAATATGCTGAATACAGTTTTACACAAACCTGCTGAAATAAGCTCTGAAGAGTCTTTGTTTGAGAACAGCTTTGAGGATGTTGTGCTACCTTACTCAGCACGCTTACTTCCTGCTTTTCCAAGGATCAAACAAACAACTTGGACCTGTGCTTTCCCCTGCTGTGGAACACTAAATTGCTGTGCAGTAAAGTAAATTAAAGCCCTGGACCCCCTCAAAGTTTGATGTATGAGCTGGGGAGTATCAATGAGTAATTTAACAGAGGTCTCAGACAACCTCTGGTGAGTGTCGAATAAATTAGAGATCTGCGGCAGCAGTTCTTCACTCTAAGCTTTTAATTTAGAGATTTAGAGGCAATCTTTATTGCACCTTGAAAGTTTCAGATTGAGAATGCTATGTTGAATATAAGACTGCTGCCATGATCTTGTGTCTTAGTTGTTAGATCGTTGCCCTATCTGCTGATCTTGTCCTTGCCACCTGTTTTACAGCAACGCATTATCATAACCAGTCCACAGATGGGCCACATCTGTCAAAATCATCCTTTTGTTGTATGTGTGCATGTGTGTATCCGCTCCTTGCCCACCCACATGAGCAGGTTTGCCATCAATCTCTGACAATGTCTGAATTTGTGCCACTGTAATTGTGTGTGTGTTTCTTGCACCAACCACCCACTCCTCCACCTGGTCATAAAGCATCAGGAAAGAGTCGCTTCCTTGGCTGCTCCATCAGAGCCAGGCGGATTTCCTGAGGCCTCTGGAGGAGCCAGATCACACTGAGATCACAGGCTACTGGACTGAAATGGCTAAATTTAGCACCATAGTAGTGAGCAGGGGTTATCCATTTTGTTTACGGAAGGCCTGTCATCTGCCAGTAGCTGGGTGGGCTGCACTCCAGCCCATACATCACAGCTTCATTATCATCTACAAATCACGACTTTAAAGTGTGCTGAATCTGGCCTCAAAGTACTCCCAAGATTTTAAGATTCAGGTCACACACTGCAGGCCCATCATCCCCTACTGTGCCCCAGTTACCAGAGGTTGGTAGTAAAAAGAACTGACTAGACTATTTTCTACTGCTTACCTCATGCCAGTGCGGCTTTGTGTTCACCGCTGCCACGTGCAAGTCCAAATTACAGCCTGCAGGCAGATGTGAAGGGGAGGTGCCAAGCAGCACTTATGGTCCAAGGCCTTATCCCAGCCTAACCCCCACACACCCAGCTCCACACACTGATCAGGGAGGCCTTTGGTTTTTTAGTGCCTCACTCACTTCTTCCTCTACCTTTGATGGTGACCTTGGTGCTTCTTCATCATTTTGAGTTGCACGTTTGTGAAGTGGTGTGTTCAGTTGCTGTTCACGCTGGTTTCATGGTCCTAATGATAGCATAATGCTGGAACCACAGGGGTGTACATTATTTCTAATTCTGCCTTGTTTTTCTTGCTTGTGTTTGTCCACAGTTGGAGTAAAAACAGGAATTAGTCTCTTGTGTGAAGTCACTTGTGACTTGGTTTTCTTTCTTTTTAATTTTAAGATTTAAACATATGTATATATTCTGCACGTGCACAGTTTTAGGTGTGGCCTCTTGCTTCTGCTGACCTCCATTCATATTGTGATTATGTGATGGCTATTCATATTCATATGTCTCTGTGTGTGTGTCTCATTGGTAAAAGGTCCCAGCTGAGGACCTCCCACTCCTATTTTCCACGCCTCGACTGCTCCTGGTACAATCCCCAGGCCAGCCTCCTCTGGGGGGGACGAGATAATTGTGTGATGGTTTGCTCATTGTCAGGATCAGGTCAGGCAACAGCAGTGTTTTCACAAAGCAGACATCTGCTGCGTTGTGCTGCCCTTTTCAGCAGTGACGTAATGTCCTGTGGCAAGTCTAATCCATACAAACGTGATGTACAGGAGAGGGCGAGGGCTGGGCTGTGATCAGAGATTTTGGGGGTGGAGAGGGAGTGAGAAGCTGGTGTTTGGTTGGACAGAGGAGAAAAAAACGGTTGTAAAGTTTTGTTTTGTTTTTAATAAAAGCTATTTTTACATTCAGTGTTTCTCAGCAGAACTCATTGCGTGTTTCCTTGAGGCCCAAATAAACATTTGCATTTATTTATTTTACATTTTGTAACCTGCATTTTTGACATGCAGGTTAACATTGGTTAGCAGTCCTCACCCCTGCATTGCTTTGATTTTTGGGCATTGATCAGTGGAGTAGTGTTTAATTTACATTCAGTGCACATTTGCATTACTGCTCCCTACAGTCAGGGATTTGTTTAGCTTCATACACACTTTTATTTATATAAATATAAATATAAATATAAATATGTGTGTGTGTGTGTGTGTGTGTGTGTGTGTGTGTGTGTGTGTGTGTGTGTGTGTAAATATATGTATACATTTTGCAATTATGAATACCTTTAAATCTCTATACCAACTTGACTCAAAGGCACTTTTGTATAGTGAAATGCTGGATTAGTGTACCCCTTCACTTCAGGGTTTTTGGTAGAGGGTGCACACAGAGGGCTGACAAGGGAGAGTGCTGACGGTGGGGCTGCATGGGCTCTGGTCCAAAACGATGTGTGATGGTGCAGAACCCTAAGCTCCATTAGCCTGCCTGAGCTTTAACTTTGTATTGTGGCCTGGAATGCATTCATCTGGCTGTCCATCTCTGCCCTCTCTCTGTCTTGGCTTCTTACAGGCAATCAGCTACTTTTCAAATTGGAGGTCAGTGTTAGTTCAGTGTGTGATTATATGCTCCCACTTCTGGTCCTCGCCGCACTGACTCCACTAATACTTTTGTTGCTGTACCCCAAATTAGATTTAGACATTTTTAGACATGAGTTTCTTTTTCCATGTCTTGGTGTATTTATGGTAGTTGGAGTAGATAATAAAGAAATTACAGCATGATGCCACATAACTCTTCACATACTGAAACACAGTCTATACATCTCTCTTAGAAATCACTTTGAACCCTTTCTAACCAGTTTTATAGCCTGATGGTTGCTGCCACATTCTATTTTGATGTATAGTGTGTTTGAATCTGACAACAGCTTTGCCTTTTCAAATAAATGAGACCTCACCAACCATGGTTGGAGATAGATGTCCCAGCTCAGACCAAGCTACATAGCCTGTTGGTAGAGCTGTATGAAAATCCCTGTCAGCATCTGTGAATGTCAGACATTCCTTCCTGCGTTCACGACTAGTGCACTTAGTGTATATAAATACTTGATTAATGATATTACTCAGACCTGGGGGACTTGGACCAAATTATACACCAGGGAGATACTATTTTTATGCATTCCTCCAAAGTTACCTCAAGATATTTTCACCTGTGCTCAATGTGAAATGTAAGATGTAAAGATGTTGAACTTAGGGAGATTAAGCTGAGTTGAATTACGACTTAACTCACTTGTAGAGCTGCTAGGGATTCGTAGTATTGCTCAGGGACACTTCAGCAGGTTGGATAAAATGGTTATGTAATGGTCCCCCAGTACAGACAGACTCAAACAGCTCATCATGGCAGTCTTAGTTGATACAGTATTCCATATCCACTGTACCTTGACATTAAGAGTGTGTCATAAGGCAAAAAAACACTACATGCAACATTTCCCCCCACAATCACAGCTATTACCAGACATGGCTGGAAAAAATTCCAGAGTAATGAAAGCCAAAGTGTGGGGGGACGGGAGACCAAGCAAGCAAATTTGCAGTCTCGTGTCCTGCCGGAGGAGAAAGTTTGAACACGTTCCTGCAGCGCCATACATAACTGCTTGCCAGATAGAAGTTGTAAAAAGCTATTGCTGTAGCCTCACCCTTTAGTGTTTCTTCTTTGTGGGCGTATCACATCAAAATTACAGACGACAGTGCCACACAAGATAAAAAGTTGTCATTGTGATATGGCTCTCACACCATCCACACCCTACTCTCAAACCATCATAAAGGATTGTCTGCATAAAGAGGACAAATAATATATTGTTCTGGAATTCAGTGGAGGGTGAAACTGCAATAATCAGTCCCACTTTCTCATTGTATCACAGTCCTGGAATGTGTGACAATAGGCTTCATTTTACAATAAGCCCCCGCCTTTTATCACTAATCCACCAGGGTTTTTTTTACATTCTCATTGACTAATTGCATTATTCACACACCTGCCTGGGTGTGACTGAAGTAGCTTTAATTTCCAATTAAATGTTTTACTGTAAAAAAACAAAAAAAAAACAAAAAAAAAACAAAAAAAAAAAAAACCCCAAAGAATCCTGAAAGTTATTATGGGACAGTTTAAACAATTAGTTTACATCAGAAATCACTGGCCTCTATGCGTGTAACTGCTTTTTTGCATTTAAACAGCAACATTAGTGTAGTAGTTATGTTTAGGAAAAGGAGCAGGAAATGGCCAGCTATCAGAGCCAAATATGAACCAACCCAAACACGAAGCAGCCTGTGTTGCTAAATAAAGCTAAACCACTCCAGTGCTGTGGCTGGCCTACAGATGCGACCTAATTTCCAATAAAGCTACATGCTGTTGATTAGACGCCATGTAGCCTGACACAAAAGTATACAATTTCTCTGAACTTATTTGACCCCATAACCTCTACATCTCTCCAAATTATCCTGGACTTGAAAATACTTGATAATAAAAGCTGGGGACCAAGTAATTGTGCCATGGGGGCTCATGCCTTTGTGTCTTTTGTCTTCCAGCTATGCTTTGGCAGATGAGGCCTATCGTTCACTGAGGGACCAGGACAAGGATCAGTGCATCCTCATCACAGGGGAGAGTGGGGCTGGGAAAACTGGTAAGTGGTCAGATTCTTTTTTTTTTTGACTTTGCTTTCCAGGGGAAATTCCAGTCACAATTTCAGGCCATTTACACTGGTCCAGCATCACCCTGCTTCATGCACAGTTACACACATTAATATTTGGGATCACCATGCTTAAGACTACTGATATCAGTAACACATCTGTTACACGCACGAAAATGAAAAGTTCTTCATTCATCAAAAGCCAAGGGGAAAAAAAAAACTTTTTAATTATCAAGAACAGTATCTTAAAAAAGAAGACACTCTGTGGTTAGCCAGTAGATCCCTGGAGGGTTAAGATGTACCTTTTTGTCTGCTCAGCTCTTCTTGTTTGTAGTGCTTTGTTCAGAGTGTGGTTAAAACCTAATTCTAAAGGCTGCTCCAAGATAAGGGTTGTTATGTAAAAATCCACAGTGCAGATTTAGATCAGACAGGAAAGCCAGTTTTGTTTGGAGAACATCATGATGGAACATTAACTGTATGATGACCTGTACACTGAGTGCATGTAAAATGATAGAGGCAGACAAATCAAAGTAGACCATTGCAGACAGATGGTGTCTTGATTTGATGACACTCCCCGCCTACAGCCAACATCCACACTTGGCATTTGGAAAACTTAAAAATTGTCTGACTTGAGCTGGACTAGAAATATTAAATAGAGCCCGTGTTAGAGGCAGCCGTGTTTACCCCCACAGTCTTTTTTATTTCTGTTGGTTTTTCTTAAAGTGCATCCATGTGCTGGAGCACTTACACATAATTTACAGGAATCCAAGAGGAATGGAATTTCCTGGTCTATGTTGGCAGTGCCCTATCACAGGTCTCTGTTGGCAGTGCTGTAGCACAGGTAAAACCCATATTGAGTTGGCAGAGCACAAACTATGTGAAAGTAGTCCGAGTCTATCTTCCTGTACGTTAGAGACACAGATATAGATTCATACTTAAAATTGTAAATCTTTATGAGTTTATTTTTTTCTGATTGTTCCCATTATAGCGATTGACCTGCAGCATTTCAGGTTTGATAACCATTAAATGAATGTTTGCTTTGTTTCATGTCCCCTCCAAAAGCATTTATAACTCTGCACTTGTGCCAAGACGTGATTTGGTGGGGATTTCACTGTAAACCTTAAACTCAGCAAATTGTAATCTGCCGCACTAAACTTGCATATGTTAGACTGGAGTGTGGGAGTGATTTGTAATCACAGTGTCCCTTTGGTTCAAATTAAAACTGTCCATGTGGCTTTAATCAGAGGGTAGGCAATATGGGAAAAATAATTATGTCAACAGTAACTGTCAGAGCATTACACTACCGATCAAAGGTTTTAGAACACCCCCATTTTTCCTGTCCAGTGAATAACACCCAAAGGTACAATGGTAAGTAAACTGCCCTGGGGAAAAAAATAGGTTACCAAAAACTGAAAAATCATGAATATTTGAATTTCCGTTCTAGAAACGTCATCACAAATGTGTTAGGCCACTGAAAGAATTTAGATTAAATTTAGCTCAGAAGATTAGATGATTCCTTATTTTTTAAAGTCTCTAATTGTTTACTGGAGGTTTCAGGTGTTCTAAAACATTTGACCGGTAGTGTATCTCTGTGTTGGAATATTTTCTAAAGCCCTGAATATCACAATGCAAAAAATTTTAACTTACGTTTGGTTGACTTACTGAGAGATTTCCGAGAAATATATGTTCTCAGGTAAAAGCCATATTACCTGAGGTAGTCATGTTTTCATTTTGGTAAAGCCTTACATTTACACATCAGAACCGTTCCATGAAATCTTATCATAAGAATTTTTGTTGTGATATGATTATATGAAGAAATTACAAAAGATAATATTGAGTTAGCATATTGTTGAGGTCAAGAAGTGCCAAAATGTTGATTCATAAATAAAACTTTTCCATCTGAGTTGTGTGTGTCTTTCCCATCTTATTTTCATTTAAATTTTTTACCCAGTCCTACTGTTGTGTCATGAGTTAAACGACCCCACTCCAAGAACCTCTTCAGCCAGGTTGAGGGGATAGATTTAAATTTCAGTAATCTCATTGGCCCTGAAGCTTTGTAGAAGAATACAGCCATAGAAAACGTGCCTTCCCCATCGATATGGGTCATTGACATTCAAGTCTGGCTGGGGGTTTTCTTGTGCCTCTGACTTGCTGTGGCTTCTCTAGGAGCACGGACCTGTGACAAACATGATTATCAGATGCCAGCATAGGGTAGAGGAGACATAACATAGTTTTATTGTCTGCGAGAGATGACTGAGGAAGTTTATTTTTCTACCCTGCGAGACAAAAATGCGAAGATGACGCAGTGCATACCCCTGTTATTCAGCAAAGGACTGATCTCTGCTTTTTTTTTTTTTTGGCAACCTTCCTCCACTTTAGTAAAAATGTATGAGCATGTCTGGAGCTGTTAGTATGCCACGCTCATCAGCTGTCTGTTCCAGCAACTACTGTCAAGCTCTTTTCTATCCTCCCTTGGCACACCACACACATCATCACGTCTGGGTCACTGTCATTTCACTGGACAGGAGAAATGATTCTGATGCCAGCAGTCATCCTACAAGACATTTCACTTGTTCCAGACAGTAAAAGATGCCTTTTAAGCTTGTGTCTTGTACTTCATGCGGAAAATGTTGTTTTGGAAACATGCTTCACTCACAGCACATGCTCTCAAAGCATCTTAGATCAGTTTCTGACATGAGAAGTGGATGAGCAGGGATCATCTCTGTAGTTCCGTCTAAAGTTTCTCTAGTGTATCCCCATAGTTCCCAGTGAAATCTGTAGTTTGAATGATGACAACATGATGCAATAATCGTCATCATCTAATTAAACAAAAGTTGGTCTCTATAATGGGGCCTCCTCCTCAGTTCTATACCCCAGACTAATGAATGATCATACCCTGTCCTGATGGGTGTCAGGGGGGATGATGTAAGGGGGATTTTATGGGGTATTTTGAAATGGCCAGGCATGTCACACTTGCTCCTCAATCATGTCTAGAAAAGGCTCTGACCTAATATTTATCTGTGTGTGTGTATGTGTGTTTTCCAGAGGCCAGCAAGCTGGTGATGTCATATGTGGCAGCGGTGTGTGGGAAGGGCCAGGAGGTGAATAAGGTCAAAGAACAGCTGCTGCAGTCCAACCCTGTGCTGGAGGGTGAGTGAAGCGCGAATCGCACTCAAGCTGCACCCCAATTCAGTGGCTGGATCATCTGAAAGTTCACATTTGAAGACTGTATCTCCATGTATGTAACAGGCCTACAAGGCTGTTCCAATTCACACGCTCTTCAAAAAGCAGCTGAGAAAAGCAGCCAGTTAGCTGGACTTTTGTGATTATATTTTTGTTTGGTTTATGAAGATATAATGACCAGAAAAATACATTTAGCCATCATAAAACTTGTGATAATTAGCTATCCAAGACCAATCCACAGCACTGCAAAACATAACTTTCAGATATAGCACATAAGACACTGACAGACTCATTAACATGGAAAATGTACTGTCACAGACAAGGAACTAATCAGCAAAAGGAGTCTTGTGAATGCAGTGCAACACTTTCTGTTTGCTTAGCTAGCCCTCTGTACACCACATGCATGCATGCACACACACACACACGCACGCACACACACACACACACACACACGCACACACGCACACACACACACACACACACACACACACACGCACACACGCACACACACACAGAGTCTCATTCCCACATCTCTTTGCTGGCACAGGAACAGCTGTATTTTAATATGGGGGCAGCGGACAGGAAATGCCCATGAATGATGAAGCTGTATGCTCGGGTTGAGTTGCTGCAGAAACCCTGCACATCTGCAAGAGTTTAACTCCTGTCGATCTAATTGCCCTAATGCTAAAAAGGCAGGAGAGTGGAGCACAGTTATCTGCTACACACAGTGTATCTGTGTCATGTTTGCTCTCTGTGACTATTCTTCACTTTCTTTTGAAATCTTTATTGGTTTAATTCTTTGTGACCCTCTGTTACTTTTTATTCCTTGCTCTGATTTCCCTTTTGCTGTTTATCTTTCTCTGGTTCTCTTATTCTCTGTCTTTCTTGCCCTCCAGCTGTCGTTGTGCTAGCAGCCCACACATTCATATTAACCAGAGACTTAAACACACATTAATCAGCTGTTATCAGCAATTAAACAGTTAGGCTAATAGCGCTGTGATGCATGACACATTAATAGCATTTTAATGTAGAAATGTGGGTAGAAGCAAATGAAGAGCGCCCTGAATTGGAAAATACTAAGAGGCCATCTCATGCACACAACACAAGGCCCACTGTACAGATGCACACATGCTTGTGAAACATTCACCATGGTCACACACAGAAATTCATACACCACAACACTGTTTGAACATCATGTTTGTTTTTGTTTATTTATAAGCATGGGCACATATTGAATCACTTTGATTTGAGTGTGGCGTGACAGCAAGGTTTAGCCCTTCCTAAGCCTGGAAAGCCGTGGTGCTTTGCTTAATCCATACAGAATTATGGGGCTTCATCAGTACAAATGGCT
The DNA here is from genome assembly GCF_017976425.1 of Toxotes jaculatrix. Taxonomy (NCBI): domain Eukaryota; kingdom Metazoa; phylum Chordata; class Actinopteri; family Toxotidae; genus Toxotes; species Toxotes jaculatrix. Next base: position 18,510,984 of record NC_054408.1, read on the forward strand.
TTGACATCCAGTCCCTATATGATTGACAGCTAGATAGAGGGGAGGGCACAATGCTTAGGATCATTATGGCATCTTCATTTCTTTATTGTGATTTTTCCTCCTTTTTCAGCTTTTGGAAACGCCAAAACTGTGAGGAATGACAACTCATCCAGATTTGTAAGTACCCTCTCCAGAACCAATAAATGCTAGTGTTACATAGTTTGCTGGTTAAAATGAACAGTTTGGATATTTTCCCTCAGGCTTATGTTTAATTTGGCATTATCTTTATTTTCTTTCAATTTATTTAATTTAAGCTTCTGTTGCATTTAAGTCACAACAACCCTTAACGAATTAATGGTTTAAGCAAAGGTCCTTGCTTAAACTTCCAAGGTAGGTAGGTAAACTCCTCAGCTTAGTCAAGAGTGTCTCCATTCAAAGGTGATTGGTACATCTGGAGTGGCATTAATGTTCATCTCTTGGGTTTGTTACCATCAGTTTTCAGCACCTCAGCATGGGCAGAGCGTATGCCGGCAGCTTTCCCGCCTTTCATGGCTTTAATGCCGTGCTTGACCTCTGTCTCAGTTGGGGGACTGGTTTTAATGTCAAAGACAGGCTTTTCTGGTGGATGTTAGCAGGATCATCTGGCTCCAGGCAGTTGAATATTTTGCAAAAATACTGTGTACATATCACTGTCTGTTTGTGCTCCGTTGTGAGGATGTTGACATCCTTGTCTTTGACAGAGGCCAGCTGACATATTCTATTCTTGCCGTTGAGTTGCTTTGTGATCTTGTAAATAGTACTCATCTCTACTCTTCTGTTTTCTGCAGTGTTGGTGTTAGCCATTCTATCCCTGTCTTTTGCTTCCTGCTAGAGGCTTTCATCAGGAATGGTCATACTTCAGTTAGTTTGCTCAAGTCCACTGCAGAGTCTGTGGTGGTAGTAGTAGTAGTGTTGGTCATAAGTTCTGTAACATGATGGAGTTTTTACAGGGTGGAGTTCACACCACGCTCAACCTCCAACCTAGAAGACCAAGTGCTGATTTTTGTGTGGTCTCTACCTTGATACATGGCTGACTTGGTTGGACTTGGTTGTCCCTTTTTTCCCTTTAAACTCATCTCTCAGTGTATCAAAATTGCACTTGCTTCTAGGTGACAGATTGCTCTCATGACCTGCAGTGGCTTGAGTTTGAGGACGCTGAAGGAGTCTACTGCTAATCTCTGGAAGACAGAGATATCATCACATGAATGATTCCGAGTCTGTGTCACTCTTTGTATAGACAGACCCAAATCCAGAAAACGAGTTATTTCCAGGCAGTGGCAGTATGACGAGACAGGCGTGTTTTAGTTTTGTTTTCCCAAGAGAGCATTCTCACACTTTCTGGCTTTGTATTTTCTGGGAGGCCTGAAAGCAATAGCAGCTTGCTTCAGTTTCCGCCCTTATGACATGAAATTACATCAGATGTGTTCACAAACTCAAGAGCTCACTAACACAAATATTTACCTGCAAATTCTTCAATAAACAAGTTAGTTCACCTGACAAACGTGTGAAGTTTTTTTTTTTTTTTTTTTTTTGCTGAATGTTTCATTGGAAACTGGTTATTCCAGCCAGAGCCAGTACCAACTGGCAGGCTAATTTCCAACGTACTTTCCCTGTCTCAATTTTAGCTTTCCCACTATATTCATTCTTCTTCCTACATTGGTACATATAAACACATACCAGTGCTTGCATGCTCGAAGTTGTAACAGGAAGTATTAGAAAGGATTATGCCCCTGATCTGTTTATATTTAGGTAACCTTGGCATAAACCTCTGGCAAGGACCTCAGGCCTCCCCACTAGTTACCAGTTCATTAGAGCTCCATTAGTTTATCAGAAAACTGTGAATCAAACTGTCATTTCATTTTGATGAGCACAGCAGGCTTACTGAGTTTGGCTGGAGCCCACTCACCAGTAGAGCTTGGCCTGTACGGAGGACCTGCCTGCTATTAATACATCACAGAGGGAAAAAAAATCAAACACACAGGACTCTCTGTTCTAACCTCCAAGTTTCAGACAGAAGGAGGAAAGGGGGCCTGAAATGGTTTGTTTTAGGCCTCCAGTAGAAAGAAACTGGCAGGTTGGGGGTTTTCCCTCCACAGAGGCTAGTTATTTCATAGCAGCCATGTTTATGATTGGCAGCTCATGCTGTAGTTGTAACTTGAGTGGGTCTGTGCAGAGACCCTCACTGTGAACTGAACAGAATTCATGAGCTGGGTTTGAGACCCAGTCTGTTGTAATGGTCTTTGCATAGGCATACAGAGCTGTAAACTGCCTCACAAAGCATTTTCACAGGAGAAGACAGCAGCAACAAGAGAGAGTGTATATCTGAGTTGTATACAGTGTAAGTTCAGTTGTAACCACTGTACTCTGATCCACAGGGAAAGTACATGGACATTGAATTTGACTTCAAAGGAGATCCTCTGGGTGGAGTCATCAGCAACTGTGAGTATTGAAATGAAAATGCTCTTACAATTGGGGAAAAAAAATCTGTAAATGTTCATGCAAGGTTGTGACACATGCCATATTTCCTGCTTAATCTTTATCCTGTTATTCAAGTTTGTTCTTCCTCTTAAGATGTCCTTCATCAAATTTACAATAACTGTTTTGCTGTCTCCCAGCAACACAATCAATTAAACATTAAATGTCAAAGTATCCCATTTTTGAGGATGCCTTGTAATATATAGATTTAAAAAGTACAGTCAAATCACATGCTTGCTGTAATATACACCATTCTACATGGGTCAGTTACTGAAATAAGAGCAAAGAAAATATACTGAATACTTTTTTGCATATTTACCTGCTATTTGGCAGAGCTGATGGACGAGAACACCTAAAATGTCAATTTATTTGACGGTATCATGTTAGGCTCTTTTTGAGTTAATTGTCAAGTCAATTTTACTTATGTAACCCAAAATTACAAACCACAAATTTGCCTCAAAGGGCTATGAAACCTCTGTCCCCTTGATTCTATACCCTTGACTTGAAGAAAGAAGTCTCAGTAAGAGCTAAAGAGGAGTAAGTAGTGGGACTTTAGGAAAGTGAATGTCTGTAGTATAATCTAAATTGGTTATACTGCAGATAAATGATCATTATGCATAATGCAGTAGCTCAGTTTTCTTTTTCCACTGTTTATTTAAGAAGCTGTTCAGATTTTCCGATTGATGGGGTACAGTTGCACATTTTATGACAGCCCTTCAAACTGATTTTTGCTTGATTGAAACCAATTTCAGATTCTCAGCCTCTCCCTAGCTCTTTTCTCTGTTTTGGTTTGATCTTGCCTCTGTTCGCATTGTTTTGTCTTTGCTGGCTTCCCTGCCAGAGGTCACAGAAACAAAGAGAGGAGCTGATGGCCAAGACACAAATGAACCTCTGTCTGTTGACTTGAGTCAGTCCAATACAAGGGACTGTCTGTGAAGAAGAACCAGCGACATGTGACTTCTTCAGACAGAGCTGGCTGGCTGGCTGGCTAGACAGATGGATGAGGATATTCTTGCAGGACAGGCCTGGATGGATTTCTCTTCACTTCTCAGCTCATTATTTTCTCCTAGATATACATCCTTGGAGCCCTCAGACCTTCCTACAACAGAAAATAGATAGCTATGAAGCCAGTTCTCAGTAGCTCTGGTAATTATAGTGGTAAGACAGTTTTGGCAGCTACACAGCCAAAGCTTTTAGTCAAAACATAGCAGGATATTGTCCCCACATTGACACTTTAATGTGTGTTTGCTTATCTAAGGCAGAAAGAACATGTTGCGAACGGAGTATGCAATAAATGCATCTGGATGCTTTCCAACAGAAAATGAGAAGCTGCGGCCCTTACAAAAACAATTCCAAGATGACTGAACGGTTTGACTGGACACAGAGTGTAAGCTTTTTTTTTTTAGTACCCTTAGGATGAGAATAAACAGAGACACTTTATTGCAACACAACACATTGTGTGTTTTTGCGGGAATGGTATCAAAAAAAAAAACTATCTACATAAAGGTAAGAAAAATGGAATAAAGGAGGTGGTTCTTCAGTGGTATTTTTCTTGGCCTCTGTGTCTTTAATCACAGCTCTGTATTGCTGCTGCCAGCCACTCAGTCATGGATGTTGTATTATTGATGTGCCTGCTCTTATAGAGCCACTTATGTGATTCCGGGCTTGTGGGTGTGACAGGTTCACATTAAGCCAGCTAACTCTGACAACCCCAGGTCTCTGTGTAGGGCTCTCTAGTTAGGTGCTTGCAGTGTATTCACAGATACAGCGCAGTGCTTCTGTCCTCTCAGCACCCACCAACTGATGAGTCAGTTTGTATGTCAGTCTAAAGATTGACAGTTGGATGGAGATTGGATCACTTTTAAAATGGATGCTCATGTGGGTATTTTTTTTTCCAAGGTGCTCACTTCAGTGTGATGTAAACTCTAAAATCTCCTTAAATAAGACATTTTCTAACCAGACAAATTGAAAGCTATTATCCACCCAGGCTGGCAGTGAAGATGATCTCAGGCGGCCTCAGATGCTGCTGAGCTCTGTAGTCGGCCTTTAATTAAATCATACTCAGCCTAATGCGGTGAGTAGATGATGGGTCCCCTTTTAATCAGGTACTGTTGCACTTGGTCTGTAGCCCAGGAGAAAGGGCTGACGTTTGAAATCCTTGTGTGGTTTCTTCTCTGTGCACTTCCTGTAGTGTTTATACACACAAAATTAGCTTGGTCACCATGGCAACTTAAACACATCATTGAACTAGGAACCCATTTGAGTGTCATATAGATGCGGGCTGGACGTCCTTTATATTTACAGGTCAGCCCCATATTTACTACTCTATGGCACCACTGTGAGCCACTGCAGAAGGAAATGAATTTTTGCCATCATGTCTCATTGTTTCCTTTTATTGTCCTTTACTCTTTCAGATCTGCTGGAGAAGTCACGTGTGGTGAAACAGCCAAGAGGAGAGAGGAACTTCCACGTCTTTTATCAGCTCTTGTCTGGAGCCTCCGACGACACACTCAGTAAGTCGTAAAAATTCTGGAAATGGGAGTTGAATGGAAGCAACAGTGTATTTTTAGGTGGTGCGCATAGGGAAGAACTCTACTTGTAGATTAAAGGGCTTATTGATCTGAGAGAAATGGCAGTTTGAAAAACTGGAAAAACTGAAAGCTGAATTTCACCCTGTTTATCAGCCTAAACCGCAAACTGGGGTTGTAATATATTTAGCCCGTTTGCCCAGGATAATTTCTGGCATCTGAATATACACATCTCTGCTCACAGGAAGTAATTAATCAGGCTTCACAGTAGCTAGCGAGCACTCTTATCCAGAGGACACCACTGAGATTCACTGTTTTTGGATCTTATGCCGCATTGTTTTGATTTAATCGTTCAGACTAGGTTAACATGATCATTTCATTTCATTCTTAACTGTCATCTGGAGTCACCAGCATACTAATCCTTATGTTCAAATCTTGCGTAAACTGTTTTGGGGTTTTTTTTCAGCAGGATTGCAGCTGCACGAACACATGGCTGATACATTAATGACCCAGTCTTCCTGCCTAACAAACACTACAGAGAACAAAGACCGGCCGTGAAACTTGTTCCCTCTATTTGCTTTTGTGTGGACAGGGGGCATTGTTTTACGTCCTGAACACAGGAGAACAATATAATGGTCATTGACTCCAGAGCACACACATCAGAGGGGCTTGATTCAGCTGTACTTATTGCAAAAGCTCATGAAATCTGACACCTGCACCAGCAAGAGGAATAGATTTCTTTGCAGCTAGATAGGAGAGCTTTTAAGAGGGCTATTTGATCTTCCAGAATAATGTTCACGGCCATAACTCAGTGTGTGCACACACTGTGTAGAAGTTGTGTTTGGAGCTACATTAGGCTGCAGGTTGAACCAATTTGTTTCTAAGGCACGGGTGTCAGCCATTTGAATTTTGTGCCATCAAGTGTAGTTTTTTTGTTTGTTTTTGTTTTTTTTATCAGGCACCTCCCAGGTATGAGTGTGTAGGTGTGTAATGTGCATTTAATGTAAATAAGGCCTTGTTTGTCTTTACCCAAACCTGCTTTAAACAAGCAAAATTTAAATAGCAACCACATGGTTTGTGTATCACAGAGAAGCTGAAGCTGTACCGGGACTTCAGCAAGTACAACTACCTGAGTCTGGACTCAGCCGTGGTCAATGGGCTGGATGATGCAGCCAACTTCAGGACAGTCAGAGTGAGTAGGACATACACATCTGTCTTAATCATATTACACTTGATCCTAATTTAGATGTAATCCTAGTTGACTTTTAAAGAATAACCCTGAAAAAAAAAAACACAGGAGACTGGTTGAAATTATCTCTAAAGAAGTCCTTATTACAATTCTAATTCTTAACACTGGGCAAACTCTCACAAAAATCAGACAAGAACACACATTCACTACAAGCCACGTCATACTCTATTGGTGCTCAGCTTGGACTTTCCTTTGTTTCATCACTCCAAGTTAATCTAAATCTTGTACAGAGGGTGGAGGTGGTCTGACTTTTCTTTATCTCCTGTGCAGTGAGTGAAGATCATAGACGTCAGTTCTCTCAGATAGTGAAAACTCTCCACATCAGATTCCCTCCCACCTGTTGCAAAACCAGGTGAACTTTGAACAGAATGTCAACTTGAAAGTGAACTAAAACGTGAACTCCCTGGTTTGTATTGATTAACATGAGAAGAAGTGTGCTATTTAACAAAACCTCTTCAGCAGTGGCTCAGCTTGTAACATCACAGTGGCAGCAGCCGTTCTGTGGAAAACCAGAAGAGAAAAGTCAGCTGCTTCCTTTTCCTCATTTTAAATAAGTTAGTGTATACACATGCAGGATCCTGTCTCTGTGTGCAATGGCACTACTTCTTGTCTTTTCTGATGGTGGCACATAGGATGTTTTGTCTGTAAGGGACTGTTTCTTATGCACTATTGTTATCAGTCATGCTGCAGCATGTTCTGCTCTAGCCTTTACAGTATGCTCTGTCACATTCTACTGGACTCGCTTCACATCCTGCTTCTCATCAGCCCTTGCACTGAGCCTTCACAGTGTTCCCCACACAGCTGCATTTCACCACCGGAAACACAAGAGCACATTCCCACTAAATAATGAGTCCCCTCCACGTGGCAAGTTTTATTTCTTAATTTGAACAAAGTTGTTCAGTTCCACAACAAACAAAAGGCATAGAGTAGGGGAGGGTTTATAATGTATGAGTCCGAAGTACTTTATTTTCATTTTCCTGTTCTGAGGTGATGTCTAAAACAAGACGGAATTTTGGTTTGAGGAAGACATTTGTGTTGGAAGTGTATAAACTCATTCATCAAATTTACTATCATGACAACACTAGTTACAGTGCTGACAGCACTGCAGCAGTAATATTTCAGTCAAGACTGAGCTGGTGTTTGCACAGTCATGGGCACTGTCACACTGCATTTATAGCTTAGTTCCCGTTTGCAGCTATGTCCGTGTTTCCCACCAAGATTCAACAATATCAGTTGATTTGTGACACCCTCCTTTCATTTTTGCCCTCCCAGAATGCCATGCAGATTGTGGGCTTCATGGAGGACGAGGTGCAGTCGGTGCTGGAGCTGGTGGCGGCCGTGCTGAAGCTCGGCAATATCGAGTTCAAGCCAGAGTCGCGCTGTAATGGTACAGATGAGAGTCGCATCAAAGACAAAAACGGTGGGTTAACGGACGAAAAACAGGGGGAAAACAGTCTGTTAATGAAAATCTCTGGTCTTATTACAGTTGATTTGAATGAGTCTGCTGCATGGTATAGTTGTGAACAACTCAACTTCCTGGTGTTTAGTTATGTTATAGACATCAGACAAGCTGAATAATTTAATTTGTGTTTTCATTGTATTTTTACACTGCTATATTTGTTAAATTTTGAATTCTTATCCAGAACTCTTTTGACCAACTCACCCAGTTGGCCTGATGTTGAGCCACTGCCCCCTATTGGCTGCTGTAGTCTCTTCTGTAGTCCTCCTCACTAAATATTTGTGTTTTATGATTTGTGTGACGAGCAGTTTGTGTGTGTGTGTGTGTGTGTGTATTACCTATCCCGCAGCTGCTCTCTTTAGGCAAATATTCCATTTACATATTTCCCTCCATGACAGTGGTGTGATCCATCTTACTTCCACTTTTGGAGAGAAATCGATGTACTTTTTCCATATGAATCAAAGACTGGATTGTTGGGGTCATATTGCAACAAGCTGCTCATATTGGGGTCATTTATTTCAAAATTACTTTTTAGCAGTCCTCCATGTCTTCCAGTGTAATTGTATCAGAGCCACATTTATTTACTCTGTAGAGTCATAATAAGAAATGTTTTTGCATAGGGCTTGAAATGTTCCTATATCTGCTTAAATGAATTCAGATAAAACATGATGAGAAGAATCTGAATATTTGATGCTTACTTTTAGCATATAATCACAGGAGGTTTAAAATTTAAATAAAGTTATGCTAAAGCATCATGTAACCAACCTCAACAAAACCTAGAACAGGGGAGTAGATTACAGTGGAACTGAGCATAAGCTTATAACATATCGGAGGATAAAGTTGCTGACAGGTTGACTTCATTCTTATCATTGCCACTTAATCTACCTGCTTCATATTTGAAGCATAAAGTGTATAATAAAACGAATAATCACAAGGTCAAGATTATAGTTTTTTCCCCTAATCTGAGGACACTTTCTTTCTTTCTTATTTGTTTATAGTCTGTGTGTTTCCTTTGTCCACATTGCAGATTTGAAGGAGATGTGTGAGCTGCTCGGGATTGAACAGTCAGTGCTGGAGAGGGCATTCAGTTACCGCACAGTAGAGGCCAAGATGGAGAAAGTGTCCACGACCCTGAATGTGGCCCAGGTCAGAGGGAAAGTTACAAATCTGCCCTGCACCAGTTATACCAATGCATTTCTGCCCTACTTGTATTGAGATTAACTCACACTCACACACATACTCATAAAAAGATAAAGGGGCCTTTTTCTTCCCCTTGACTTGCTCCACTGGCTGCCGACTCTGATCCATGTCAATGCTACATGAAAACCTCTCCATTATAGATGAGCAGTTTTCCTCCTGGAAACTCAAATATAGGTCATATTATAGGGGTTAGTAAGTTCGCTCAGACTGTTTATGTAACATGGATGCACCAAACACAGGTCTCTGTGTCCAAAAGCAATTAACCTGACCTCAGAATAATGATACCACTCGTGATTGGCCTGTGTTAACGGTTTTCTTCTAATATACTGTATGTATGAACAGTGTTCACTTACTGAGAAGGTTTTCTTTTTCTGAATTTTTTTGACTTGTTGGAAACTTAAGTCTGAGCTGTTTGGATAGTTTTTTCAGAGACGGCAATTTAGTGAAAATTATTTAATTTTCTGTTGGTTGCTTCATTGTTACTTCATCATCAGTAATGAGTTATTTATTAACAGGCCTACTATGCCAGAGATGCCCTTGCCAAAAATCTCTACAGTCGTCTGTTTAGCTGGCTAGTTACCAGGATCAACGAAAGCATCAAAGTAAGTAATGTCCTCAATATGGTCCTCAGTAAATCAGAACACCACTGTCACATTGTATTGCTAATATTAACAATATTGTCCCTCTGCAGGCACAAACTAAAACTCGACACAAGGTCATGGGTGTCCTGGACATCTATGGCTTTGAGATATTTGAGGTAAGAAAAATGGAAGATTAAACCCTCTCGTCTTGTTCTGACAAGCCACAAGGACAGAATCTGACCACACGGGCATTTTATTGCATTAAAAGGATTTTGCCCCTGGCTGTTTGCGTGCGTGTTGTGGTACCTGTGAGGAGCTTATCAACAATAACCGAGCGTTGATAAAACCACATTCAGATCAGATTAGTTCAGCTTTATTGTTCTCACAGGTGAAATGTTTTTTTTTGTGGCCAGGTGATTCCAACACTAAAATCAGCATTTCACAGTAGAAAAATGGCCACGACATGAACGCATTGCTCAGTACACAGGAAACATGCATCCTCAACACATCATATACATGTAAATGGTTTACACTATCAAAGGTATTACACAGTAAAGAGTACGTCTTTGACACCTCAGCAATGTTAAATTGTACAGCGAGTTAGGGAGTGTATGTTTCCATTACAATAATTACACAGGAGCTAAAACACCCCCAGCCATGTTGCTCTCATTGTGCATGTAAATAAGCTTATGCTTGCAAACAGTAAACAGTGATGGCATAAAATGTTCTTTGTCTTGTTGCCTGATACCTTCAGCCCCCCCCCACCCCCACCCATATGTTCATGTCTTTTTCATATCCCTGCTTGTTCAACCCACTCACTCTCAAGTCCTTCCTCTCCTCTGATTGTTGTGTTGTGTCTGGGTCACCAGGATGGAGTAAGTAACACCTGCACCGGCCTGTTTGCTGTGCCAGTGTGCATGCTGTGATCTAAACTCCCCTCGACTTAATTCAGCTCCTCATAAAAGATAATTTAGAGCTCCTGGTGCGCAGCATAGCCACATGGCTGAAAGGATGCTAAAGAAGCCTTTGCATCATTTGAATCATGACATACACACAGCTGCCAGGTTATTCAGCACACCGAGCTAAAACTAATGCAGTCTAACACAACGGCCCTGCAATAAATCCTACATTCATGAAGGATTCTGTATCTGACACCCAGCTGTTAGAAAGACATTGATTCAAATCTGTGATCATTTTGGAGGCTGGAGTTTGTGGTGCTGCCGAATTGTATTGTGTCATAGTGAGGGATGTTTCTAATCTTTTGTCTACCCTGTTTAGATCAACAAGTGTACACTAGTTAGTGGAGACTACTGTAGAATGATTGATTTATTGCAGGGTTTTTGTATAAGACTTCATTAGTTTTAGCTAGGTACCCTGAAACAAATGGCAACTAAATTGCTGCTGCATTGAATTTGAGTGTCTGTGGTTTCTGGTTACAAGGGGTGATTGATAAGTTTGTGGCGTCAGTTTTAGAAAACTTTTTTGGTTCGCTTCTTGCCTCCTGTTTTAAGCTAAGTTAAAACTCTCCCAGCTGTAGCTTCATGTTTACTATACAAACATGAGAGTGGTATCAATCTTTGTATCTTCATTTCTAAAAGAAAGCAAATAAGCATATTGGCCAAAATGTTGAACTATTCCTTTTAAGAGATACAGATTAAGTTAATGCTTTGGGGTGCTTTGGTAGTTTGGAGATAATAAAAAAAAAACTAATTTATGCTGAGAACAGTGCAGGTGACAGTTTATTATGAGAACATGACAATGTTGTTGGTCACATAATATTAAATGCAAGGACTTTACCCTGTCTTGGGGCAAGTGAAGAAACACCTCTGAGAAACAAGCCCATTGACTTCAAACATAGTTTTAAGATGGTTTCTTTGTCCTCCAGCTATAAACTACTTGTCATAAGACATCAGAGTTGCAGCTGAAATATTTTAGGGATACTGTGCAAGTCTGTCATATTTCAGCCAGGTGTTCTGCTGCCACTTCGGTGTAAACATTCAATTGTGTGCGTGTGTGTATGTGTGTGTTTCGGGTGAAGATGACCTTTTGGCTTCTCAGTAAAAGGAAATGGAGTCTTAACATTAATAACTGATCTCCTTGTGGCTACGTGTCCCATTTCCTGGTCACTGAAAAACCTTGCCGTGTCCTTCACTCTGAGCTCTGAAACTAAACATGCTTCTCTAACCACCGTTGTGTCCTTAGGTAATCAGTTTTAACCTAACCCAGCACACAATAAGGCCATCTGGCAAGAAGCATGACTCACTGCTCAGCGGTCATAATTGACAATAATAGTAATTTATGCTGGAAGTAAAAATGGTTGACGCTTTCAGATGGTTAACACTCCATCAATGTTTAATGAAGTCTATGACAATTTACAGGAAGTTTTTCTGATAAGGGTTTATCATGTTAAGGTACAAGTGCGAGATTTACTGATACCAGTTGTTCACTGCCCAGATGGATTGAACGTTTGATGTGGTAGTAAATCATCGAGTGGAAGGAGAGACCTGCAAGTTATAGTTTGCGCAAGCTGATTATTGCTTGTATTCTATCAGATGTGCCCCCCCCCCCCCCCCCCTTCTTTTTTTTTAATGTAGAGCCTGCCCGTCCCACAGCTCTGAAATAAAGATGTGAGAGTATGCAGGCAGAGGGTGATCAAGGTTTTATTATAAAGAGACTTTTTACAATAAATAGTCAGATCTGAGTTTGCAGGTTTTGAAAATATTTTGTTGTCTGATACCATCATTGTAGATGTAGTGCCTGCAGGAAATTGATGGAAAAGGCAAAAATGTAGTAATGAGGTGACTATGCTCATAAATGCATGAGTTCAAATGAGAAAATGTAGCATTTGGAAGAGCTGAGCAATAAAAAAAGTACAGCCAGTGAGTAGTATAACAAAGTATAACACAGGAGAAGACAGTATTTACGATACATTTCCTTGTCTTAGTGGTTTGTGAAGTACAGTGGAAACTAGCAAAAGCTTAGCTTAGAAATCAGGTTATGATTTTGCACCCCAAAAAAAAAAAACTTTTCACTGACCGTAGCACAGAATGACAATGAGTTCAGGATTCACCATGTTAATTAATAGCTGGAGCTAATTATTTTTCACCTGTTGCTGCTCCCATAGGACAACAGCTTTGAGCAGTTTATCATCAACTACTGCAACGAGAAGCTGCAGCAGATCTTCATTGAGCTGACCCTGCGCGAAGAGCAGGAAGAATATGTCAGAGAGGTAAGTTTGTACACACACACACACACACACTCATAATCCATGTGGGGTGTGGAAACTTGGATAAATGACCTATCAAGCCCAGCCTGTGGCCCTGGTAGCAGTCTCTCACCTACAGCTGTACATCTACATCGTTCAACATGTCAGCAGTCAGTTTGTTGTGTTGACATTCATCATGGCAGGCCCCACGGCAAGATCTTAACCTGGTCATGTCACTCATCTGTTGAACCTCTAGTGCTGTTTCACCTAAATCTGCATTCTTGCCCTTGACCCCAATGCATTTCGACTTCATTTATGTCTTCTCTCCCGTCTCTGTCATCCATCACTCTCTCAGTTTATTCTCTCCCTGTCTCCCCTCTGTGGACTCTCTGGGACAAGTGATCCCTCACTCCAGTGAGGGTAAACACTCCCCGTTGTGGGCCTTTAAGCTCTGTTTGTTTTCAAAGCTCTATGTATGTGAGTGCTGCATCGGTGACCCCCACACCCCTTCCCCCACTAACACCACCACCAATGATATTTCACTCCTGGCCTCTGTCCAGTATACTGCATGGGAAAATACCACAGCACTGGAAAATAGAGGGAGGTCCACTAATCAGGAATTTGGCCAGTCACCCATCAGTTTAAACCACACCTTCTTTTCGCCCCCCCCCCCCAAAAAAAAAATATCAGTCACATTGTTTACATCTACCGAAGCTATGTTCCCAACCCATTAGGAGCTGTGAATTAGATGTCAGCAAAGTGGGTTTTTCAGGGGCCAGTGGCCTTTTTGACAGGGCAAGATGGAAAATATTTTCTTTTCCCTCTTCTTAAAGGCTTTTGTTCTCTCCTTACTCAGATGATTAGAAGACTAAGATGGATACAGAACAGGAGAGAAGGTCTTATTAGAACCTAGTATGGAACCAGCAAGGACAAATATGGCTATGAAGACCAGTGGACCAACAGTTAGACTGATTTAATCATTTCTGATCAAGGGATGCTTAAATAAGGAATAAGACCTGTAACTTTAAATATAACTTTAGAAATGTGTGTTCCCATTAGGCCCAGCGTGTTATAGTATGTGTGTTGACGTAGTATAACCTCAGTTAATAACAAAGCAAAATTCTAAGCTTTTAGATCAGAGTTAGACACACACTGCTTAAAGTGCCACTCTCTTCAGTTGTCCAAACCTTTTGTTTTTTGTTTATTGTTAAAGATTTAACACACTGTGAATAGTGCCGCCTTTGTCTCTTTACCACACAGCCTTGCTAAAAGCCCCTTACTGTAGGTGGCCTTGTGGCGGGGTCATTTGCCTCTTTGCTGTTTTGAGTATACTTTATACAGTATACTCTCTTTGACCCATCACCTGAACAGAAATACAAAGTAAATGATTTGTGTCTCCATCTCCTCACATCTTTAGCAAACCTGAGTGTGTAGATGACAGTCTTCTTACTTATTCTACTACTTAGCAATGTAGCATTTATCAGGCTAAAACAAATGAGTCCTTTTTCTATGAGTTTGAAACATAGTCATACTATATCATGTGCTGTGTTGTGCTACATCCAGTACATGTCACTTCTGTCTGATAAACTATGCAAAACTCTCTATCACTATCTACTGTGAAGACGACAGTACACATAGAGCCATCACCATTGATTAGGACCGTCTTTCCTATAGGTACTTGACCAAGTGGTCCATGTTGTGTTGAAACACAGGCAGGTTGAAGAGTGTTATTTCATCAACCACACAAAAAGTTTCTTGTTAGTCCTGCTTAAAGAGAGAAAAGCTATTATATCTTTGATCTGTTTTTCTGTCACAGGGCATCGAGTGGACTAACATTGAATATTTCAACAACGCTATTATCTGCGACCTCATTGAGAATGTAAGTCAGTCTCCCACTCCTCACAGACCACACAGGCCAATTTAGCATGAATTCACATTTCATGTCTGAGATGGTAATAGAAAATAGCCACCACTAGATGGTTTTAAATTTTGGTATTTAACATTTTTACATGAGCCTATACCACCTTTCATGTTTACCCACCTTTCGATGGCCAGAACCAAAATGGCATCTTGGCCATGTTGGATGAGGAGTGCCTGAGGCCTGGGACAGTCACAGATGAGACCTTCCTGGACAAACTTAACACTGTCTGTGCTGAGCACCAACACTTTGAGAGTCGCCTCAGCAAGAATTCGAAGTTTCTCAACGACCACAGCCTGCCACACAGTTGCTTCCGCATCCAGCACTACGCCGGCAAGGTACTTTAAATTAATCTGTGCACAGAACAATAAGAAGTCTGCAGAGAAATAACAAGATGTGTGGTCAAGTGCTATAAGAGGATCGTAGAGAACACCGGAGAGATTTGTTTAACTGTGTGTCTTCTTTTTATCAAGGTGTTGTACCGCGTCGAGGGATTTGTAGACAAGAACAACGACCTGTTATACAGAGACCTGTCACAGGCCATGTACAAGGCTAACCACAGCCTCATCAAACAGCTGTTCCCTGAGGGCAACCCTGCCAAAGTCAACCTGAAGAGACCACCCACTGCTGGATTCCAGTTCAAAGCATCAGTGGGCACTCTGATGAGGAACCTGCAGACCAAGAACCCAAACTACATCCGGTGAGTCCTGACATTTAGAGTATATTTGTTATTATACTGTCTGTAGTTTACATTTGCAGTATTTGACTTTTTTTTTAATGTTTGGCAAACAAATGAAAAACAAATGAATGAAATGTATTATGACTCTTCATACTATTATGTTAACTTAAAGAAGTAAAATAATTTGTCCACTGACAGTGAGTGGGGGTCTTGAAACTGCTTCTAATAAAACAATGAATTCAGGAAAACTGGTCTAGAGTTTAAAAAAAAAGAGTCTCCAGAACATTTTCAGGTAAATGTTCTTCCTTAGACAATCAGAGTAGTGTTGAACATTTAAAACAAAAACAAACTGTCAGTCTAACTGATGTATGTTCCTCAAACAATGAACCACCCATACATATGAGGGTGATATTAGCTCCATACATCAGTCTAGCACTACTGTGAACAACTTCTCCTCTTGCTTCCCGAAGCTGCATCAAGCCCAATGACAAGAAGGCATCCCACATCTTCACCGAGTCTCTGGTGCGCCATCAGGTGCGCTACCTGGGCCTGATGGAGAATGTCCGTGTGCGGAGAGCAGGCTATGCCTTCCGCCAGGCCTATGAGCCCTGCCTGGAACGCTACAAAATGCTCTGCAAACGGACCTGGCCCCATTGGAGAGGGCCTGCCAGGTAATGTTTGTGTTTATTCTGAAGCAGTGACTAATGTTGTGGGGCAGGTGAAGGGGACCAGAGAAGGGGCCTTGTTGCTGGACAGTTGCCAAAACAAATCCCTCCCAGGTTTATGTGAGCGTGGAAACTGAGAAACGCTCCCAGGTGTCTTTAACTAAGGCACTGAACCTCAGACTACTCCCAGTGGAGTGACTATGACCAGCACTAATAGACTGTAGCTGGAGTGGTCAGCTCCCAGGTGTGACTGTGTGGAGCTGTGTGAATGTGAAACAGGTTATTGCTGAAAAAAGACTCAGATGACTTTCCCTGGATAAACAAAGGCTCAAAAGGGGGAAATTATCAGCTGAATGTAAAAATACTTTGACCGAAAAGACTGTAATATATTTATTTTATATATATATTTAAATATATATGTTTTTTTTTATGAAAATGAGTTTATTATCAGCAGATGTTTTTATTACATATACATATTCAGTTATTGGCACAAAAGCCCTTATAATGTTCTCTCAGAAACTATCAGCAGTCTTGTCACATACTGGTTGTTCAGTGGTGAGAAGAAAAGAACCGTTCCCTCTCTGAACTACAACATGTTGAGACATTTGAACCTTATCTGTCTCCTTCGTTCCATATCAGCCAGACTTGCATGTTTCATCCACTGTGCTGGTAGAGGCCCTGATTCCTATCTGCTCTACCACACATCGGTATCTTGTTGTTCAGCCATCCCTCAGTGCTTTGTGTGGTTTTCTTATTTCCTCCCTCCACATTTTTCTCTCGATACGTTTCTTTCTCCTTTAATCAGTTCTCGTCTGTCTCTTAAACTCTACATCATTTATGTCGTGTTCCTCTGTTCCCTCTGTGAGCCGGAGTCCTCTCAGTGCTTCTCTACGGTTGTGCATATGTTGTTTATGTTCGCTTTAAGTGTCAGCTGAGCTTTGGGTGACCCCTCTGACTCTTCTGGCTTCACACAGGGAAGGAGTGGAGGTGCTGATGGCCGACCTCCAGGTTCCAGCAGAAGAGTTTTCCTATGGTCGCTCCAAGATCTTCATCAGGAACCCAAGAACGGTAGAAAACGCATGCCGATGCACAGTTAAACCCTATATCCCTTCAACTTGTGTTTTTCTTTCTCACCAGCTTTGTCATCTGCTGTGTTCTCTATCAGATGAAGCTGTGTTTGAATGTCTAAAGACTGAATCCAGTGTACTCAGCTGCCCTGTTTTCTCACAGTAAGATGTTTGTAAAGCAGGGTGGGCTGCACTTGGAGCCCCCACTTTGGCAATTAGCATGCAACCACTACTCTGAAAACACATGGTTTCACTTAGCCATCCCATCTAACATGGGAAATGAGCGTCTTTACTCCACTCTTGTAGGCTGTTCAGCTGTTGAAGCCTGCAGCGTTTGAATGGACTTTCTCCCTAACGGCAAAAAGACCAAACAAAGCTTGGAATAACATGATCTCATGCTGATGGAATTTTTTTCTTCTATAGTCACTTTTTTTTTTTTTTTTAAATCTGATCAACTTATCTCCCTCATATATCTTCAGCTGTGAAATCACTTAGACATAGAATCTGGTTAAGCAGATTGTGATGCAGCTTTCCAGACGCTATTTCTTTTCTTTGGTTGTTAATCCAATGTAGCCACGCCTCAAGCTTAATTGTTATCCAGGGTTGGTGAAATTCATGTCAGAAAACACAGAACAAGACGTGGCTTCACTAGACACATTCTGAGTAAATAGCAGTTAATATTCAAACTTTCCGCATACACTGTGAGAAAGATAAGGTTTGATAAAAATTTGGCAAATTGTTTTTTCCAACATGACATATCAAAAAACCTTAACTACTCTGCCCACAGATGAATGAACTGCAGTGGCTTACAATAGGACAATAAAATGTTGTACTCACGTCCCTGATAAAGATTAGTCGATTCACATAGGTCATTTTTTTATTGCTTATTGTTGTTAGCTCAAGCAGTAAAGTTTTTTTTTTCACCCGCAGAAAAACTGGACTTTGTTCTTCATTACTCAATTTTCATTACTCAATCAGTACTTGCTCAGAAAAAAAAAACAGGGTTTATTTTCCTCAAATGAGATTAGAAACATTTTCTGCTTATTTCAAAATTAAATTCCTAGCAGCATTGAACAGCAGGCATCACATTGCTACTGCTGTCTTGCTGTCTCATGCGGTTAATTCTCCTCTCTTCCTGTAGCTCTTCTTCTTGGAGGAGAGGAGGAGGCAATGCCTGCAAGACCTGGCCACGCTCATTCAGAAGATCTACCGTGGCTGGAAGTGCCGCAGTCAGTTCCTGCTGCTGAAACAGAGCCAGATAGTGGTGGCAGCATGGTACCGTCGATATGCGGTGAGGCTCTTTGAGAAAATGCACTCAAAGTCACACACAAATTTAAAAAAAAAAAAAGAGAGATAGGTATTGATGCATAACGTGTTGGTCATTTTACCTAATCTTTTCCTTTCCCATCTCACAGCAACAAAAGAAGTACCAGAGGATCAAGAGCGCCACCACTGTGGTGCAGTCCTACACCAGAGGATGGCAGGTGTGCACCTTCCTATGAATTCACTCTGTTAATGAAATGTAGCAGAAGTGATAGAAACA
The DNA here is from genome assembly GCF_017976425.1 of Toxotes jaculatrix. Lineage (NCBI taxonomy): Eukaryota > Metazoa > Chordata > Actinopteri > Toxotidae > Toxotes > Toxotes jaculatrix. The sequence goes on from NC_054408.1 coordinate 18,529,571, forward strand.
ATATCAAACTGTCTGCTTGCTTGTTATTTTTGCCCCAGGCCCGCAAACTCCTGAGAGAGCTGAAATATCAGAAGAGATGTGAAGAGGCAGCGACCACCATCGCAGCCTACTGGCACGGCACCCAGGTACTGGGGCATTATAGTGCAGAGGGATACCAGAGCGTGGGGTGGTTACCTCAGCGAAACATCAGCCTGACTGATACTTTTCATTGTATGCAGTGTTCCTGCCTAATGGCCCCAGAGATTTACAAAAATTCTGTTCTTTAACAAAGCTCTCCTTGATATTATTGCTGCTGTTTCCCTTCAATCCTGCTTTATTTTTCCTGACCACACAACTGCAATTTCTCTTTTTTTCCTCTCAACCCTCTTTCACTTCCTTTTCTTGATTCTTTTCCTTCTCACATCTTCAACCTGTCCTACCTAACGCCCACCCCATCCTAGGCTCGGATGGAGCTGCGACGTCTAAAACAAGAGGCGCGGAATAAACATGCTGTGACAGTTATTTGGGCATACTGGCAGGGAACCAAGGTATTTCCACCCAGCCGTAGTGTGTCGCTGTCCCAGCTGTCTTGTCATCCCTGTTCACCACGTCCCATCAGATCCCATTTTCACTGTGAAGCGATCTAATAGAGCAGCAGCCACTCTGAACCAAACCTAGTCCTTCTCCTGTCCGCTGGCCTGATTAAAGTGCCTTATTGTTGTTTGTCCTGTTTTTCTTTATGTAGCTGTTACATGTAGGATTGTCTTATATTTTGGTTGTTGTTCTTTTACATATTTATTTTATTTCAGTCCTGGCTTTACAAATCAAAAATTAGATTTTTACACGTATGGGACAAAACTTATCTCTTTGATTAGCCACACTCAGATCCTAAAACATAGCTCACATTTTTTAAATGTCTGTGTCTGTGGCTTGGTGTATATCCAATCTGATGTTTTAAATTTGTTCCTCATCTTCTATAATCTAGTGATTAGTTCAACCGTACAGTGCCCACCACATACATGGTTTTCTCCCTGCTAATCACTCGATCTCATGCTGAGGAGTCTATTTTTAATATAGTGATACGCTGACAGCAAAACACCAGGAAGCCCGTGTAAATAAACATGGAATTATGTCACTATGATGGCACAGATGTTTCTACTTTATAAAGCTTCAGCGTTTTCAATCACAGCCACTGTGCAGATTTTGTAATCTGCATACATAGCATACTATTATCTTATCATTATTTCTTATGCTTACCAGTGTTATCATGTCAGATATTCTTGGCAGTTGTTAATCAATAATCATCAATACTTTATTTCAAGGTCTCTCAGCCTGCAGATAACTATCAATTCCGACTCTTTACAGATGCTGTTAACAATTATTCTATGCTGTATGTGACCTTTGTTCTTAGCAAACGTGATGGCTTCTTATTGGTCAGCATCTTTATGAAGCTATAGATAATCCAGACTCTCCAGCTGTAGTTATATGGCTCCCTCTGAGACCTGCCCATATGCAGAGTTGCACAATGTGAGCACCACTCATTTGTTGCTCACATGTTGATATTAACCACCCTCTGTTCCATCTTTTGACATCTTTTGTTGTCTTTCGTCCGTGTTTCCTCTTGATGCCTTTCCACACCTACTCAGTACGTCTCCTGAGACAATTAAGTTATGGTTGTCACTGAAATTAACCTCCCCCACAACTGCCACCGCTTTTCATCAGGCCCGGAGAGAGCTGCGTCAGCTGAAGGAGGAGGCGAGGAATAAACATGCCGTATCGGTCATTTGGGCCGGCTGGCAGGGCACCAAGGTATTTGGGAAGCCTGTAGATCTGACTTGCCGTGACTGTGACTTGCCGCCTCCATCGACCCCCCTCCCATCCCCCCTCCACCTCCCAAAACCATCAAATATGCATCAGTCTGCCCGACCCATTTTTAACATTCTGTTTACATTTTATGACATAAAGCAGTTTAGCAAACATTCTCACATACACACAAGCCATCATCCACTGGATGCTGAAGTAAAACAAAATAGTGCTCTTACTGTTGGGATCAAAACAGACATTATTCCCAAGGCCTGTCTTTACAGTTCTGTCTGCCAGGCAAAATTGTAATTTTGCAAATGTAAGTACTACTTTGTGACTCAAGGTTACGTGGGCAACCCCTTTCCATGGAAGACACAGTCAGACATACACACCAGGTATTATTTTGGGTTTGTTTTCTGCTTCTTCCTCCAAGGTCCATGTCTCAGCACTGCATGCTGCTTGCTCCTTCTGCATGACTTCTTCCTTCTCATGTAGCTGATGCACGTTTACTCCTTGCATCGCAGTATTGTTTGTCTCTTTTAGATGGAACTGTTTGGATTCTTTGAGGTGACCCCTGCTGCCTCAGTTGTGACTTTTGCTCTTCTCCTGTTACACTCAAAAGTTCCACTAAAAAGCACAAACTCTGTTTCCCTTACAGAAGTTTCCCTGATAAAGGTTTGTACGATCCACAGTGCCGTATTCGTTTTCTGGAGGCTGAAGCAGTAGAGCTGTGCTTTTACAGTCTCTTGGTGGTCTCACAGAGCCCGTGTGCAGTGTGTACGTGTGTGTATTTGATGTTTGCTTGCCTCAGGCAAAACGGTATCTCCCTCTTCTTCCTCTCATCTTCTTTTGCTTCATTTGTTCCCGCTCTCTTTCTCTTCCCGCCCACCCCCTGAACAGGCTCGCAGGGAGCTGAGGAGACTGAAGGAAGAGGCCAGACGTAAGCATGCTGTCGCTGTGATTTGGGCCTACTGGCAGGGACTCAAGGTACCTACCAGCCCCACGGCACAGCTCATCACCAAGTGTGCCACCTACTCATCACCCCTGACCCAACTCCTCCTCATACCTCCTCAGCCATCTTTGCACTTCTCTTCAGAAAGCCTGTTCCTGCCCAGTGCTGTGATGACACTTTATCCATTACCTTGGCGTTGTTCCAAATTCTTATGCAATATATCCCGGGGGTTAAGCACGTAGGGACATAAGTAATCGTGAGGTTATTGGTTAATATATTAAATCAACTTTTATTGCAAATTAAATATTTCAGCCATCAAAACCATAGTACAGTCATCAGTATACTCAGTTCTGAATTTGAAAAAATCTCAATGAATTCTCCACGACCACAACATAGTACTTTTTAATATTGTTTTCCTCCCTATTCCCTTTGCAGAGCAGTCCTTGTGCAACGTGCAGGATTTGCAGTCCTTCCACATTTGCCACCTGTGTGGCCCAGAAAAATGTGTTTAACACAGTAGCTGGGATCTCATCTTAGAGGACTAGTTCCTCAAATCAAAACACAAATCCTTTACAGTTTACCCCAGTGGTTTCTAATCATGCAGATATTTTTGGGGGGTTTTATTTGCAAAGGTTTTAGACTTCTGCCACCACACCGTTACAATGGACATGGATAGAATTTTATTTGAGGTGCTGAAATCATTGGAACATTTTTATTTGAAAGACAGAAACCAGTCCCTGGTAACTCACAATAATCCACAGCCCAGTGGGCAGCAGTTTTTCTTGCAACAGTTTATTTGGTAGGAAATAGAATAAGATGGAAAGATATGAGTAGGTAGAGTGGTTAAAGTTAAACTTTCCCTAGTAATTCAATAGTTTTAGATTTTTAGACACTTTACACAGTTGCTGTTTTCCTGGTTTTTAATGCCGAAAATTTAAACCAACAGAGCCTGATTAACACGGCAGAGGCTGTCTGTCAGTCTCTCTTTCTGTTCTGTTCCTTTCTAAACATCTTTCTCAGTCTGCTTCCTCTGTATCTGTGCAACTAATTCAAGATAAAGCAGCACTGTTTTGTCGAACAGTATTTATTTCACCTGTTATTTCTGTGTTTTTAGGTTTGTGTCCTAGGTTTTGGTGATTATCATCTCTTGCGTGTTCTGTCTGGTTTTAGAACTGTCATCACACTCGTCATTTGTTGCAGTGTTAATCTTTTCATCATATTAATTGACCACTTTGCACCTCACAGTGCACCTGTTTACAGCTCAATTTGTGCAATAAGGTCAGCTTGAACATCATTTGCCATAACCATTAATTACTTTGTAGCTTTAATCGTAATTTTGATTAATTCCAACAGCTTGGAGTTCACTGTTTGTTTCAGTTGTTCATTGTTTGTGACTAACCATATGTCTGTTATTTTAATGTGCTGTTTGTGTATACTGTCATCCTCCTATCAGTGTATTCCTTTTTTTCCCCCCTGCTTCACATCAAGATAATAGGTAGCAATAGGTGACTGACAGTTTATTTATTTTTAAATTCTTTGCTGTAACAGGTCCGCAGAGAGTACAGAAAATACTTCAGGGCAAATGCAGGCAAGAAGATCTATGACTTCACCATCCAGAGAATTGTAAGTGTGGCTCAAAATATTTGCTTGAACATTAACTTGAATAAATGTTGTTGCCAGTGTTGTTTCAGTTTTCAACAACGATCACTTAAACGGTCATTTAACGGTCATGTGTCCATTTGTCCAGCTGCAAAAGTACTTCCTGGGTCTGAAGAGCACCATGCCCTCCATGTCACCCATAGACAAGAACTGGCCTGCTAGGCCTTATCTCTTCCTGGATGGAACCCACACAGAGCTCCGGAGAATCTTCCATCTCTGGAGGGTCAGTCTCAAAGACGCAGAGCCAGTCTATTCTGTTGGTCTCATTCATCCAATTAATTCTTCTGTTATTTCTGTTATTATGATTTGTTGATAAGCGACATTTCAGTCATAGACCTTTGTCAAGCGTTAAACTCACAGGGTGAAACAACAGCTTTATATTGGAGCCACAACCTGGAGTCACAAACACCAACGACTGCAGTCTTGTAAATAATTTATAAAATATATACAGAGTATAAGATCAGCATCACAAAATCCATAGAATATAATAGAAACCTGAAAATGAATTATTGGATATGCAACACAGTACAATGTTAATATTTTGCAGCAAGCGTCTGTTGTTTTAACTTCTCTTGGTTTTGTGTGTTCAGTGCAAGAAATACAGGAGCCAGTTCACAGAGGAGAAGAAGGCGGTGTATGAGGAGAAGCTGGAGGCAAGTGAGATCTTCAAGGATAAAAAGGCTCTCTACCCAAGCAGGTACCTGAAGCACAGTGCTGTTAATTTCATGGTATAGGTATATAAGAGCAATTTTACTTTTTGATAATAAAATGGGAGAATCTCTAATTCCACGGTAAACACAAAGCATCAAGCGTCTCATTTGCTACCTATTGGATATGCTTTTCTTTTGTCTCAGTGTGAGCCAGCCCTTCAAAGGAGATTACCTGGAGATCAGCAAGAACCCCAAGTATCAGAAACTCAGCAGTGCTATGGATGAGAAGGTTCTGCTGGCTGATGTGGTTAACAAGATTAACAGAGCTAATGGCAAGGTAAGACAGATGGCTCACACAAAATTCACCATCCGTTTAGCTTGTGTAAGAACTAAAAAGTCCAAAAGTATAAGCTGTTTTTACACTATGACCTGCTCACTTTTCCCCACAGGCTTAGTGGAGCACAAATCTATCAAGGTGTTTTAAAGTACTTTTCATCCAGCTGTGAAGCAATCTGATGTTTTTGACATCTTAACAACTGACATTATTTTTGTTCCAGCAGAGAGCAGACTTGCCCGGACACGTGTATCATGTTTTACTCTTAACCCTTTCCCAGTTTCAAGATCACAGGACACTTGAAAACCTGTTTCAGTGTGTGCGTCTGCCTATGACATAATGTTGACATGCTGCATAATGATGGAATGACATTGAGTTGACCTGTGTCTGCTCTGGTTTGCAGGGAACAGCTCGAATCTTCCTGCTGACTAAGAAGAGCGTCGTCCTGGCTGACCAGAAGACAGGCCAAGTGAAGGCTAGTGTCCCTCTGCCAGATCTCACTAGTGTGTCGGTCAGCACACAGAGTGATGGCTTCTTTGCTCTCAAACTCAAAGAGGTGAGCAAGAAAGCAAATAAAATTGTCCTTAAATGTCAAACTGTTCCTTTAAAGCCTGCTGAGACACTAAAGGAGTTAAATTGTGGTTAAATGTGCAGGTATTCTTTTGGGTTATTTTGATTAGCAATGGATACTAAACCAAGAAGTTACACCAGACTACATTTTCACACAATGGAAGTGAGTCTGGAGTAATGTACCTTCCACTAACTGAAATAGATTTACTCTGTCTGTCTAAATGAAATTATACTGTTGGTTTAAATGCCCATGGGAAATATCTGGCCACAGGAAGTACTGATTCAAAACTTTTTTTTTTTATTACCCAACTCCTTTAGTTTTTTCATTGAATTGAGAAACACAACAAGTAAACATTTTACAAGAGTTAAGTTTTTCCTGTTAACCAAACCCTGGGCACCAGGCTGACACAAAACACAAACACACCTACACATTCAAACACAAAATAGCCAACAACAAGCTTATAAATCAATGTTGAGTGGCTGCATTACAAAGAACAAAAGATATGAGAAGGAAATAATAATAATGACAAAATATATCAACAAATAAGGAAAGAATAACTGACTTAATAAAAAAAAATAATGGAAATAATAATACATTTTAGGATCCTTTACTGGGAAACAGCAGTGGTAAAGGGGACTCACACTTTATAAAACTGGTGTAACTCATTTTTTCATGTAGATTGTTTCTCTATTCTCTAGCTTGTTATGGTTGTTTTTTTAATCCTCATTTTTTTAAAATTAAATGTTATTAAATTTTACCAAAGTCTGATGCCAGTTTCATCATGTTATTTTACATTAGGGCTCAGCCTCAGCAGTCAAAGGAGACTTCTTGCTCAGCAGTGAGCACCTAATCGAGATCATCACCAAGCTCCACCGCATTGGAGCCACGGCTGCAGACAGGGAGCAGCTCAACGTTGACATCTCAGACGAGTAAGCGAGCACGCAGTCATTATGGTCAAAGGATCTGATACAGCTTCCACCTGGATGGCGTTTAATGATGTGGAAAATGTTTCTGTGTGACAGGTTTCTGGTGCAGTTCAAGCAGGACAAAGTATGTGTGAAATTCATCCAGGGAGCCCCCAAGAATGGCAACAGTGTGTCCTGCAAGCGCAAGAACAACCGCCTGCTGGAGGTGTCGGTGCCCTCGACAGCATAAAGCAGCCCCACCCCCTCTGCTTCCAGTGCTGCTCCTGAGTGCTCAAATTGGGGGCAGTTAAACACAGAACCACCACCACCCACTCCGAAACTCTGGTCTCAAGAGCCATCACCCCAGTGCCCACCCTGAGCCCAAAAATGACAGTGCAGTTATTTGGCTTGTTATGTTGTTTTATTTCCTTCAGTCTCTTGTTATCAGATTTACTACGGCACCACTATTGCAATAACCATGTGCCGCTGTTATTTTGGCAAAGAAAGCCTTGAACTGGGTTGCATGCCACAGAAATTTGGTAAAAAAAAAAATGTTTCACTGGTGTTTTGTAAAACTGGGGTCAAGAGTTGAAGATGGATAAGAAAAATATTGGTGTGGAGCACAAGAGACTTCTGTATGACAGTGGTGATGTTGATGATGATTGTTCTGCCTGAATGTGGTGAGTCAGTCTTCAGAGAAAATGTCATTATAAGAACTTTGTGACAAGCTCCAGCCTCAACTGGCCTTGACTCATCCATTTTTAAGCAGCTCTGGCTTTAAGCACATGGTTTAAAATTTGAGATGAACTGGGAACTTTTGGGCTTGGCCTGTCAGTGTTAGTTTCTCTGAGCAAAGTGAATACTGCACTTGTTTTCACCTCGATGTAACCAATAGAGGATGATCTGAAAATGAATTTGATTGTATGATGTATTATTTTCTATATATTTTTTTTTCTCTGAAAAAAAAACAAAGCACAGTGGGCAGTTGAGAAGTCAAATGTAATTTGCTAGATTATTGTAAAACCACTTTTTTGTATTTGCAATTCCTATGTGCCATGTTCCATTAAACACATGACCGTGTACAAATCCAAGCCATATAGGTGATTGACCCCATTCACTTACTGTTATTGACTATATCAATGCCAAAAACACTTGAATAGGGGGGCATATCAACCTGTGTTGGCAATGTTTTGTAAGTTTAGACAGCACTGCACATGTGATCAGTTTCCCCTCTACCAGCACAGTACGGTTTGTAACCATTTCCAAGCTTAATTTCACCCGCAAAGTGTTATTGTAAACTGAATTCATATCCTTTACACATTGAATGTCCTGTCTGACTCTAAGAAAACCCACTCGCTTTATGTGGGACTTAATTAAAGATACTGACATTGGCAGTACAGACATTCCAGTGGAAGGTGAAACCCTTGATACTGATATTTTTGTGTGCAATAAATAAAATGCTTTGTCTCAATTAATCTTTTCGTCAAAACAGTAGTGAGAACCCATAGTAGTCGCCCTCACTGTACTATAAGCTGTACATAGGCTCTTTAGGCTGTAGCCTCAGCATGGACAAGGGGTTTCCTTAGTATCCTAATTTTAATTGCTGTGTTTGTGAAATGGCTGTTTTTTTGCCACTGCAGCTTGAGTTATTGTAATGCTTGACCCACTCTGACCTAATGTGTATTTTTCAATGGGAAAAAGACCAAATATTAAGTGCACATGACCATAGATTCTTGATGTACCTAAAGAAATCAACCAGTTTCAGCTTTTACAATTTACTAGTACACTCATATAAAAAAATGGTTTGCATATATTTACACACAAGCCAAAAATAATGAGTATCAAAGAAGCAAGAGTGTTATATTTTCAGGTATATTGACTATAATAATCTGTATGTGTATTGGATGTGCTGGTAGTGGGTTTTGTACTGTTTGTTTTTAAGTCAACCAGTTGTTTTTTATCTGGTGACTTTGTGAGGGAATAACACAACCAAACTTGGTCTAGTGATGTTTTGCAATCCAGAATATCTTGGTTTGTATGGGTTTCTTTTTTCTTTTTTTCTTTTTTTTGTATTCTTTAAACCCACACACAACACAGGGACTTGACAAATCAGTTGTTGATGTCCTGCGCACGGGAACGATTGAGCTGCACGCCAGTTTTGATGTACTTGTTCCTTGGCTCTTCACTGTTTCCATGCGGTTTTGCTAAGGTGACATCTTCCTTCCCCTCTCGCTCTCTACTCTGTTTCGTGATTTGAACAATGGCTAGAACTGCAAAATGGTGTCTGCATTCTTGTGTGCCTAATGTTAACCTGTGCTGAGAGACATGAACATGGGAATGTTTCAATAGAACTCAATGTAACATTTACAAGTAATCTTTTTTTTAAATTAAATAAAAATCAGTAATAAATAAATGTTGCTATTCTGGGATTCTGTGACACTCTATGCTTTGTTATTTTGTTAATGTACCAATGTTAATTTATATAAAGGTTGCCTATATTTCTGCATGTCATCCACATCTACCTATGAATGACTACTTGTACAGAACAATTTGTACATTTTGAGCAGTCTTTCCATGTAACCCACAGTGCAGACAGCATTTGAAATCATACATCAGTGCATCACATTATTAAATCTCACATTATTTTAAAAGGGCCTAGGTTGCTATTTATCAGCAGGGTGTTGGCTCTGACTGGGAGTCTTATGGGTTAGTAGCATTGGGGCTGGACAGCCAGGCCTTGTAGTCAAGCAGCTGGCCAGATGTTTTCCATCACATCTGGGGAGAACTGTCCTAGGGTTAAATTCCGCGGCTTGGGGAAAGCTGCCGGCAACAGGTCTCCAGGGAGCAGCCCTCAGATTGAGCACAGAGTGGTAAAAATAGCATACCATTTTGGGCTGCCCAGTACCCGGTTCCCACCACTCGGCAGGCTGGGAAAGGAAGGAGGAGTCCCAGCCTCCCTGTGGATATTCAACCCGCACTGGGAGTGCAAAGGAACTGTACAACACACAATCCCATCTCCTGCAAGGCCTGTAGTATTCAAACAGTGAAGCACATCATCAAACCAGCACAACAGGAAGACCAGAGTGGGTTCTGGTGATGCTTTGCTGTTGCACCAGATGATCCAAAGTAAAATAAGAAATAGTGTAATTTAATATTGTGAATTTAATATTCAAATTTGCTTTGTTCATTTATGATTTGATGGAAACTGAGACGATCATTTGTAAGGTGTGATCGAGTTTTATTTTTAAAAGATCATTACCAGGTCATTAACGCTTTTATTCTGAAAGGTGAACATACAATACCACCTCTCAGAGTGGAGGAGGGTCACACTACTTGTGAGATTGAGTAGTCTTTGGCGACATCTCATGGATTTCAGGTGACATTGCAATGAAAAAGATAAACCAAGGATGCTGGAAGAGGATGTCCGACAGAAAAGTTGACCTTAGTGATGGCTTTTTACTGATCTGTAAAGCCTTCATAAATAACTTCTCACACATTAGAAAAACATTGCTTACCGTTACTTACAGACTTTAATAATGCATGCTTTGTTAGAAGATTAGAATTAGAAGTTAGAATTCTCTGGTTTATTGTACTCTTCTGAAACTTTAGATTATTTCTTATTTTGCAATAACATTGGCAGCCAAAGCTTCGTACATTTTAAAACTACATTCCTCAGTTACCACATATGTTGCACCGTGACCGGTCAGATGGAGAGTCTGTAAACAACTGGATGAATGTCCTATGGGGACTTCACATCCGGCTCAAGATGTTATCAGCGGCAGTGGACTGCAGTGCTGCTGACAATAAAAGCAATGCATAAAAACATGTAAGTGTACTGCGAATGTGAAATACATTTGACAAAAAGATGCTGGCTCCCTCTTAGGTTGTTGCACCTGTCTGGAACCTCATTAACATTTTGTCTAAAACACTGTATAATGTGTGGTAGGATGAAAATATGCTGACATAACATAAAGTATGCACAAATGTACTGTGGTGTCTGATTCTCTAACACCTCCTTATTCTGTTACAGTGTTTTGACACATAAAACCTGTCACACCTATCTCTCACACACAGCTGTAATACCTCCAGGTGGTTTTCAGTGAAATCATCATCATAGGTTTCTCTCTCTCTCTCTCTCTCTCTCTCTCTCTCTCTCTCTCTCTCTCTCTCTCTCTCTTTCTTTCTCTCTCTCTCTCTCTCTGGCTGTTCTCTGAACAATATGCTGTACAGAAAAGGATGCAATGAAACAAAATACAATAAAGAAGCACAGAAATGCCAAAGCATGATTATAATAAATGAAAGAAGTCATGACTGAGTAGAAAAAAAAATACATAGTGGCTGCTTGTCCACCGACTTTTAAAGTCCAGTCGCCTGGGAATAGAAAGGCTGTCTGAAAAGTGGCATGTGCCTTGATGCCTCAATAGAGCTTACCTGATGGTAGCAGTCAAGATAAACGGTGGCCTGCAAGAGCTGCTGTCTGCGATAATGGCTTGTTCTCTTTTCCTGCACCTTTGTAGCATAGATCTCCACCAAGTGTGGCTGATTGCTATCTTTGTGGCCAGCTTAACAATTCTGTAAGGTTGCCTCAGGTCAAGCACACACAAGTTACCGAACCTGCACCAGGAACACTTTAAACAGGACACCTTTACAGTACATAGGGACTGGAGAGTGGGTGGTCATACTCTTCCTGTAATCAATAATCATCTCTTTTTAACACGTTTAATTTCTTAGTCAAATCATTTGAAAAGTCTCTTGTATCTCATGGCGTTTCCTACATGTTCAGAATCAGGTCTTGTGACTGTGGAATTTTCAAACAGACCTAATATAGCAGCTGGCAGTGCCTTCCAGTGGAACTGAATGTAGCTGTGCAGTTATATAGCACAGGCACTGTGGGCAAGTCAGATCCAACTTCTGGACTGAACAATAACTTCCCTCAAAGAAGCATTGATTTTCAGAGTTAGTGTGAAAGGAGGAAACTCTCAGTTCAATAATCCCTTGATAGCTGCTGTCAACATCATTTAGATGTATTTAATGTTGATGTGAGATTTTTTTTCAAAGAATTAGTGAATTGGCAATGCCTGTTTAAGTTTGCCTGTTTAACCTGTTTATGCCAAATAAGCCAGATATCATTAAACTCAGGAAGCTGCCATTTTTATGCTTCCAGACAATTACCACAGGCTTTTTCAAGACCTGAATTTACTGCCGTCTAGAGTCAATAGGATCAAAGTTCAATGAGAACTAATGAATCTCTAAAGTGAACATGCGACACCCCCCTCCCACCTTTCTCCTTCTCCCGACCTTTCCTTCTCTCTACCATTAATTTAATGTTGCACATTATTAGAGGTGAAATCCTTAAGAATGACCCCCTTTCTACATATAGTATGTAGACAGGGGTCTATTGTTTTTGTAATTGAATTAGCATATTGCCTCGTGGAACTACTACTTCTCCTGGGTCTCCTGGGACATGTAACATCAGATGCATTGTGTTGAACCATCCGCTGTGGTGCCAGTTAGCTAGTGTATGATTTGTTTTTTGTTTTTCTTGGTTGGTTGTGACTGCAATAACTCTGGCTCCTCAACAGCAGGAGCTAGTATCATTAATTTTCTGAAACCAAGAAAAGATCGATGATTTTCTCATTGAATCACACATCACATCTTCAAAGATGTATTTGTCTAACATCTATTTGCTCAAAAACAGTTGTTTTTTTTTTTCTTGTTTTTTTTTTTTTGTAAAGCAGTGATACATAACAAACACATCCTGGGAGTGTTGGAAGTTACTTAACCGTATTGACTGTATTGAGCTGTCAGTTGAGCTGATTGTCAAGGCTGATTTCATTATTGAGTGAGGGAGTTTAGGATGTAGACGTCAACACATTGGCCACCAGCCCGCTGATTTACTTTGGCATAAATCTATGCTGTGATTTGAATGAAAACAGCCCCCAAGATCAGAAACAGACACTCTGTCATTTGGAGGAAATTAATTTCCTTTACTTTCTATGTAGGACAAATAAGGCTAATTTCTAGTTTTAGAGGTCACTTCTCTTTCTTTTTTTTTTGTTCTTCTCAGTTTCTTTGTCACTGTGTACCATGCTTTTTAACCAAACATAAGGTCAGTATTCAGCAGGTGAACATAACATGTTTTTGTCATTTTTGTTTTTTTTATCTTACAACAAAACATAGACTCAGCAGCAATAAAGACAGAAAAGGGTGGACACTCACAGACAGGGGCAGGCACACAGCGTATTACATTACTGCCCCTGGCAGTGTGTCAGGCAGTCTGGGAGGGAGGGACGGGGGGCTGGAAGGGGTCTGATTAATGAGTGTTACTGGGTGGTGGAGAGTTTGTGTCCCCACTCACCCTTGTGCCACCAGCACGCTCAATGGCTTCATCAATTTGTCGCCATTATCACGTCAATAGGCAAGAATGGAGGGAGGAGGGGAGTTAAGTGTTGAGGGTGGAAAAGGGCTTCTGCTGCACCATCTGTGGATGGCTGCACACGGGTGAAGCAAGAAGTAATCGCTTCCTTCATCTGCCATGTCTACATCTACAGAATAAAAATATCACTGTGTTAAATGTGACCAAAGGCTTATCACTAACTACTAACACACTAATATGCTACACACTGTTCTACATGGTCTATCAAGTTTAAAACTTTCCTTTTGTGCTAAATTATGTTAGGCTAGTTTAACTGATGTATAACATATATATCTACGATCAATGAATGTCTTGCTAACATTTGCTAATTAGCACTAAACACAAAGCTCAGCTGAGGTTGACAGGAATGTGAATAGCTTTTGCATGTACACACTATCTTAGTCACAAATTGAGCTGTGCTCACTCAAATTGTTCTCCTACTCCTCTGTCTTGTAAAGAAGACACAGTTCACTTGCGTCACTAAGTCTGAACAAGTAAAGTAATAATTCAGCACTATCTCTCTGCTCATTTGTCACAGCACCTTCAAAAGTCCTCACGTCTGTCTGTGCGTTTGAGTGAGTGTGTATAAAGCATGTCTGCGTGTGAACACAAGCAGCTGTGGAACTGATATGGATAAGCAAATAGCTGCACACACATCATTAGGTGCTCATTTACAGACATTAGGCTGGAGCACAGGCAGCTAAGGAACTGAACAGGCACATGTGTTAGCATTTTTATCATGTGCTTGTCAGGCATGTGAATTTGGGGTGTGTTGTGGGATATAATGTCAATTCTTGAAAACAAACTGTAATAATTAAAGTCATGGCTCTTCAGAGTATAGACCCTTACTTACCTCAGAGGCTGAGTAGCCAATTACTTTTTTGGCTGCAGGACTTTTACAGAAGCTGCTCAGAGTGAGACAGTGAGGATAATGATTCATCAAGGAGTTTATATGGCCTCTAATGATGCTAATGAGTTCAGCACCTGGTTTTTCATTGCATATTACTGTAACTAATTAAACTGTTCAGACTGCCATTAGACAAGCAACATCTGGTGTGGGGGGCAAAGAAAGAAGTAAAAACAGGGTAGAAGCAGAGGAGATGCTGGCAGAAGGTAGACCAAAACAATAACGAGAGAAGGTGTAAAGTAAGGGCAAGGGGGGATCAATTAGGGAAATGAAATGTCATCCTCAGTGTGAGACAACATACATCAAGCAGTGACAGCCCCTCCTCTAAACCTGTCAGTCCCACCTCCGTCAAAACGACCAATTAAAGCAAAGCTAATTCCCCTGTTAACCTCTAGATAGCCTCTGTCTAACACATCCTTATCCTGTAAACAACAACACAGGAGATGTACGCTCAAATACAACTGTGCTGCAGTACACATCATGGCTGAACAAGATAAAAAAAACAGTACAGGATACACCAAATATCTTTGAAATAAAATCCATGGGAAAACGTCATTGTAGAGGCTGCATGTCACCAATATAAAGAAAAGGATGCAAATCCTGCATCGCCCCTTTACCCAAATTGCTTTAGAGCCATAAATCACCATGCATCTAAATATACACCTACATAGAAACTATAGCAGCGTCCCCGTAGACAGCTACACACTGACTTTAGAAACCGGTACCCTACACACATTAACTGAATTACGAGTTTTTCTCTCAAGCCTTTTCGTTTAATCTTCCTCACTTGAACAATAAAGGTGTTTTTCATGTGAATTTGTCAGGTGCTGGAGGAGAGAAGAAAGCAGGAAAAAACAGGAGAGGAGAGATGATATTGCAGTGTCAGGTGTGGTGATGATAAAGAATTATGTGTCTCTTTATCACCTAACCCTAAACCTCCCCCCCACACACACACACATGCAAACACACACTCACAACTGATCTGATTAAACTCCACAAACATGGATTGGTGGGAGTGTCTATGGATCACAAGGCTAATTGAACTGTCTTTGTTCTGAAAAGATGGAGGGGTATGAAGAGAATGATGAGGACTAGATTAAACAGGCAGGGGTAATAGTTACAGAAAAATGCAAAGAAAGAAAAAAAAACAGCTGAAGAGGAAATTCAGCTTGAACACTCAGGAACTACAGGATGGATTCAAATTTAGTACAGATATTCAGGGTCCCCAGAGAATGAGACCTACTGACTCCTACCCCAGTGTGAGTTTGAATTTTGTTGTTCAGAGTGAAATGTCCTCTGAACTGATGGATTGATTGCCATGAAATTTGGACATTTATGATCCTCAAAGATTTGTAATAACTCTGATAATATTTTAACCTTTACTGTAGTGCCACTAGTTCTCAGATTTTTATGACAAAAAGGTGAATTACCTGGTTGACTTGCGTTAACATTCATCAAAACTATCTGCACCAGTAGCTGGTTCTGGTGTTATCCATGCTGATGCTTTCATATCTAGTAAATCAGTTTCTATGAAGTGTCTGCAGGAGTGCTTGTTTTCTTTCCTAGCCACAGATTGCATAACAGTCGTGACTTTGGTTAAATTAATGCTCTATGTACCTTCAAAAAGGGACACATTCATTTAATGACAATGGCACAGAAAAGAAAATCTAGTCATTATGAGCCTTTTGTACTTTCATCACAATGTTATTTTTCCAAGAACTGGCAGCTTGATGAAGAAAGCTGTGTTGTTTGAAGTGTAATAATCCACCAAGAGCTATTAGAATACATGTGTTTACCAGTAAACAAAACTAAAAAATGAAAATCAGTCATTCATTACTCACCCAAATCTTTTAAAATATGTAGAGGACACATTAACAAATACCAGTTTTGTACAAATTTTTTTTTGTGTTTTACAGCCTTCGAACATGTTTGAGTAATGAGTATTTTGGGAACCTGACCCTGTGGAGCGGTCTGGGTGTCCCACAGAGCAACAGATGTTTAACTGCTCTCTGCAGCCACTGCTCTGCTGCCCTGTCACTGCCCCTGTCATTGTGTATTAACCAGCTCTACGTGTGTCTGTCTCCTCCTCTCATTCACAGACCTCTGTTTAGGAGTAATTAGCTATGTGCCTCCTCTCCAGTTCTCTCCGCTTCTACCCTGAAGCCTCATCTCATTCTACTGTCATCTCACTGTTTACTGTTCTAAGTAATAATCATCCAATCTCAGCTCTCCTCCTCCCACCTCCCCTTCTTTTCCTCCTCTTCTCCTCCTCCGCTCCTCCCTCTTGTCCTCCTCATTATGTCCCGGTCTCAGTTGTGACGGCCGTCATTAATCAATTCATTTTGAACGACGTTGAACCTTGCAACCCTGAACACCCACCCCTGCTTAACCAGGAAATGTTCTATTCCTGCGGTCCATTAGGCCAGCCAGAGCAGAACTGAGGAATGACAATAGATACAACAATAGAAACCAAAAGCAGGACACAGACAGAGGGAGAACAACAGGGCTTATTATACTCTATCTGTTGGGGATTTTGGGGGATTTTCCCCATGCCCTAATGTCTCCTGGGATCAATAGTCATATTTTTCTTTGCTAACAAGCTGGCCCTTGTGATCTGCGTCACTTACATCTGCTAAGTGAGCAGCAAGGCTCATTTGGAAAAAAACAGAATATGAATTGAATAATTAGTATAAGCAGTGATAGTCATCGTGGATGAAGAAAAAAACTGATATAAATTGAAACTGAGATTGCATCATCAGTAAAATCAAATATTTTTTTTTATTTAAAATTTGCTTAAAATGTACCCCCATGTTCCTATGAACCATGTTGGAATGGTGTCAACCTTTTTGCCTCCTAACTATGGTGGGTTGACAGACATCGCCCACTGGCTTAACCTCTTTTTTTACATTTGTATATGAATAGAAGCAACATGAATGGTTCTTTTACAAGTAAGGGTAGAGAGGAGCAATGGCCTGAGCAGTTGCTCTGTGTCTCCCAGACTTACTCTTGTCTATTTAGGCTTGTATGAGTGTACGAGAGCCTTTGCATGCATACTTTTGTGTCTGTGTGCAAGATGGCCCAAACCTGAAAGTGGCTATTAGAAAATACTCCCATCTCATCTGTAACGCACTATAGTCACAATGCCAAAATTGCATAAGTGCAAAAGTATAGGATTAACCTGTCAATGCAAAAGAAGTGTAGACATGTATTTTTGTTCTGCTGCATAGAAGTATGATCTGGATTATGGTGGCCTTAAGTTACACTTATGATTCTTTTTCCCTCCTAGCTGTTTTTCTATATTTGAAAAATATCAATTTTAATGT
Source organism: Toxotes jaculatrix (assembly GCF_017976425.1). Classification (NCBI taxonomy): domain Eukaryota; kingdom Metazoa; phylum Chordata; class Actinopteri; family Toxotidae; genus Toxotes; species Toxotes jaculatrix. Next base: position 18,547,069 of record NC_054408.1, read on the forward strand.
AGCAGCATCTTGGTAATTCACTTTGTTACTCCACGTGTGAGCCAGTAGTTTAATCATGTTAGAGAATAATAGCCTGACTAAAGCCGTGCTAAAGCTAACGTAACTAGCTTAGCAGTGCATCAGTAACATAAAAACTGCTGTCTGAGTTTTCTCGGGAAATTCCTATGTGGTGTGTTTAAAGCAACTTTAAACCATGTTCTGTATTTCTAAATCAGTTTATTATATTGATTTCAATATGAACATGATGGGCAGGGAGACACCTAGCAAAACACCTGGACTGCAAATAATCCGTTTCTTTTTCTAAAGATATTTGTTAGGTATCATGTAGGTTCTGAGGCTATATTTTTGGCAAAACAAACAGCCAGAAGCATAAAATGAAGACATCACAACCTTTCTGCCTGTTACACACTGTTTACCAACCAGCCTGAAAAATCCATATATCTCTACTTCACTGCTTCTATAGTTACTGCTGTCTGCCTTTGTAGGGCAGTGTGAGTGCTAGTATTTTCACCTGGGTGGGTGAGATTTAGTTCTATACATAATCTAAAATATACTTTTCTGACTCTGAAGGCCCTGACTAATTAAACCAGATCAAGTCATAGATAGGTCAATCTCCCACGCCTCACCTAATCACGCTATCCTCACACTGGAGTATATTACTGTACAAAGTATCAAGTTATGACTGCTATCTCTTTGTGAATAGACAAATATTATTTGTATGGGTTACATGAACACAAAGACTCTTTTGTTAAGGGCTGTTCATCTGGCAATCTGGCCATAAATCACAATTACATTATACCACCAAACATATTATCTCTCAGTTGTGTGAAACTTCAGATACTATATCTACACGACCTTATCTTAAATGGTGTGATCATTGTCAAGACATATTGTAGAAAATTTATTAAATGGTATATCCTTTCTCTCCCTTATCTAATGCTCAAGGGATCACACTGTATTAATTATTTTATTTATGACCTGTCTGATGAGGGCAATGGGAGAGAATGACCTAATCACCAACAAATATGGTGTTTGTTTTGTCATAAATAATGCTATGTGAAACTTGATAACCTTCGATCTGTAATTTAATCTCTTTCTCTTCCTAATCGACTAACACAAAAGACACATACATGTTGTGCTTAGTGTGGGTAGACCTTGATTTGCGGATATTATAGCAAACAAGTCTTTCAAAATACAATTGAACAACAAAGCAAAGAATCTCTTGCTGGCTTTGTCAGCAAAGGTATGACAGCATTAAGAGACATGTGGAATTGTAAAGCTTCAAGTCTGAAAACTTTCTGCACCACATTTCTTCTAAAAATCTTTGCTTTTGACCCCATTGTGGTCTGATTATGCCTTATGGGTCATTGTGCTTCATAGTAATGATAGATGATATAACTTGTATATTAGTAACCTGTGTCTCCTGCGTAGAATGAGACTTTATCAGCATTTATTTCACTTCATTAGTTCATTACAGGAACAAATTAAAATCTTTCTGTTCTACAGGGTGGAAGACTTTAGTGACTTAAACATAATATCTGACGACCTTCATATCATGATAATCATTTACTTTAATGGTCACACACACATGCCTGCACACACCCATGAACCCACAGTCTGTTTAGTTTATATGTTGGGTAGTTTAGCAGGTGTTGGTGTGTTTGTCTTTGAAGTGAGAGCAGTTTGTTTTCCCAGGCTTATGACAGTCCCTTATCAGTCCTGTATAAACCGGCAGGAAATCACCAAACTGTGGAAGAAACCTACATAAATGCAGTTTGCATGCTTTAAGTGAAAATGAATAGGTCCACCTGATGCATTTGTACATTGAGGTGTCTTTCCAGGACAGATGGGAAACAGCTTGGGCTGACAGGAAGATGCCTTCTGTAAAGACAATGCTTTGTCTGTAGAAATATGCAAACTGTACTGTTGCGAGCATTATAAAAGAAACTGTTTCATCATGTTATGAGCTATATGTACAAATCTGACTTGGAAAAAGTCTTTGTTGAATATACAACGTATGTAGTGAGGGAACAAACACCTAACAACCAGAGGGTTTTGTGTGACCTGGTCATATTGTATGTGTGGCTCTGGTCTGCAAGGAGAGAAAATGAGTTTGCTCTCTGTCAGTTTACTGCTCCTTTATCTGCTCCATGGTGTGCTGATGACCAGTAATCATAGCAGCAACCACTGATAAGAACTGTTAGGTTTCTGTCAACCTTAGCAGGCAATAAAATCTAATGAAGTTGTAAAATAATGAATTTCGTCATCTCTCTAAAATGAGATGGCAGTAATTAACACAGTCTGGTTGTAAAGTGTCTGTGTGTGTGTGTAGGTGTGTTATATGCTTGTGTGGATTTAATGTGTGTGTACAGGACAGTGGGAGAAATAACACCTGAGATGGTCAAACTGCCAAAGAGACCGACAGAAACAGAGAGAAAGAAAGAAAAAGGAGCAAGCAAGAAAGAAAGACACATTGTTCATACTTTCAGAGATAAATAGGACTGTGACTGAGATGAAGCCTCTATTTTAATACTCCTACAAAGCTGAAATATGACCACAATGCTCATGTACTTACATTTTTTTTGCTGCTTTTTCCATGTTGTTCTACCATTTAATACGGATTGTAAGAATATTCACAATTAACCCTTGAGAAGAAAGCGCACACCCTGCCCCTGTGCTGCAGGGGCCTGGCCAATCACAGCGGAGCAGACTTTACAGGGCTATTAAGTGCGAGTAAGTGCGAGTCGGTGTGTGTCAAGTGGTTTTTACTTGCATGGCATAAGTGGTGTAGGTCAGAAAGAAGACATTTGTCCAGGGAACAGGAGAGAGCAGTTTCTGCAAACTTTAAAAGCTGACATAGTGTGTTCAGAAATTAGAGCCCAACAAAGTGCACCAGAGGGATTTACTTCCGAAGTTCACGTCAACATTTTGAGTCTAATAAGAACAGGAGGGCTGTTTATCAGCTGTTCACTGGACATCTGTGTACAGAATGACTACCACCATGGAGAAATCCAAAAACTTTCGCATTGATGCCCTGCTGGCGCACGACGTGGAACAGAGGACGGACAGCGACGGTGCTTCCCCGGGGTTTTGTTACAGCAGGAGCCCCGGCGACAGTCCGGTGTCAAACCGCGGCTCTGAGACGCCCTCCCCTCATCCAAACTCAACGAACTCCTCGCCAGTCCCGTCGGGAGTCCTGCCCAAATCCCAGCTCTTCAATTTATCCCAGTCAGGATTCACAGCTCTGCACCAAGGGGGTCTCATCGGAATGCACCCCGGCTCCGTGTATCCTCTGGCGGCCCTCGGAGGCCAGCACCCCACCTTCATGTATCCCGGCTTCACGCAGCTGGTCCAGCCGTACCCGGAGCAGCTGAAGGGAGCGACCATGACCGGAAGTCTTCCGCTGGAGCATTGGATCAGAGCCGGGCTGATGATACCCAGATTTGGCGAATATGGAGGTGAGAGGCTTTAACTCATAAAATAAACTCTGTGGACTTGAGAATATACTGCCTATATAAAATAACATGAATCTTTTACAGGTCATAGTTGGTTGAACTTTAAATAAATAAATAAATAAATAAATAAATAGACTAAGTAAATAAATAAAATAAATATATTTTTGTGTAATACCACAAGGTAATATCAAATCTGAAATTAAATATAATCATGCAATATTTTACAAAAGAATATAATACAATAGTAAATAGTAACACATTTGTATATATAAGATCAGCAATTTTATTTTTATTTATTTTTTTATTTATTTTTGCTGAAGCCATAAATAAAAAACAAACACAAAAACAAACAAAAAAACAGGATTTTTTTTACGCCACTTTGAACTTGATTAAAATCAAATGGATCATACATTTGCTTCCCTTTAATTAATTTTTGTTTTTATTTTATTATTGATAAGTATTGTCCAGTTTTTGTGAAGGGCACCAACTAGTTGTTTATGCCTTGGGGTCTCCTAACACCTGTGTGTTGATCTTGGTATAGAAAGGACTGTGACATTGAGCTGCTGAGGACAATTTATCTCATAAAAATAACATGCAATATTTACAGTAAAGGTAACACCTGAAATAGACCTACCACTTAATCAATTGATAACATTTATAGTGTTTTCATTAAGGTAATGGACCTCTGTGATGGTTTATTACCCCTCCAAAGCAATATCCTCTCACCACGACCTCACATCAGGGCAATAAATGTAAACGAACAGAGAGACAGCAAGAAATACAGGCAGGAAGACAGACGGATAGGCAGGTGGGCATGAGGCATCCAAACAATGATCTGGAAATCAAACTGGAAGATTGTGTTAAGTTTCATATGAAAATTTATTAGAAAAATATCCGTGACATAAATGTTTTCCTTCCTACTTTCTTTTTTAAAAATGTCTTTCTTTCTTTCCCTCAGCTGCTGAAGGCCTCTTTCACTTTCAGGCCCATTATTCATAATATTTGTTAAATTTGTGTTGTGTTCTTATAGAAATAGATATAAATATAAATAATAACAAATGTTTTTGCCCCTCTCAGCTCCGGCCCAGGCAGGTTTGTTGGGGAAGTGTCGGAGGCCCAGGACAGCTTTCACCAGTCAGCAGCTGCTGGAATTAGAAAACCAGTTCAAGCTCAACAAGTACCTGTCGAGGCCTAAACGCTTTGAGGTGGCTACTTCTCTAATGCTGACCGAAACTCAGGTGAGAGAGTAATAAACTGCTGAGATGACAACAGTGACATCCATCCTCACAGCACACACATACACACACACACACACACACACACACACACACACACACACACACACACACACACACACACACATTGGCACATTTTTGTTATTTGATTTATCCACTCTTTGACCTGTCAAAGAAATATGAGTTATAAAAAATAAATATACTCAGTTCTACAAGATCATTTTTGGAAAAAGAAAAACACTGTTCATCCATTTCATGATATTTGTTTTTTTTAATATTAGTTAATTTTGAAAACACCACCAGAATGAAAGCTTATTGTTTCTAATTTTAAATAAATGAATCAATAAATAAACCAGTAATAAAACCATGGCAACATTAAATTGTTAATATGCTTTATTATAGCAGCACATAGCTGGCTTCTTTCTCACTCATTTTCCTTAAAAAAACAATTGAAAAAAAAAAACTGATTTTATCACATATATGGGCACAAGGGTAAAGTGATGAAATAGTATAGTAAATAATATTTTTTATGATTTTGGTGAAACACATGTCAGATAGACCTAAAGTAGTTATGAACCCAGTGTAGTCTTTGCTCATTTTCCTCACCATTCATTGAAGTGCCCTCCTAGGGTATGTTTAAGCTTTCTTACCACCATTCTTAGTAATGGTGTCTGGTGGTTTTCTTTCATCAGGTTAAGATCTGGTTCCAGAACAGACGTATGAAGTGGAAGAGAAGTCGCAAAGCCAAGGAACAAGCAGCCCTGACTTCCCCTCTGACTGATACAGAAAGAAATGGGATGGATATACACAGTGCCAAGTCTCAGGGTGACTCACACAGCTCAAGCCTAGAGGATGAAGAGGAGTTGGAAGGGGAGGATGAGGATGAAAAAGAGGAGGCAGAGGTGCTGAGGGCAAGTTCTTTAGGTTCTGTTGGCTTCATGAGGCATGCTGTAGGAGGAACAGGGAACTCTTATAGCTCTTATTCAGAGGAGGAGCTGGAAGAGGGAGGATCGAGAACGAGAAGCGGGGTTTTTCCATAGTTATAAAATTCTGCATGCTTTTATTGTGTGGCCCTTTATGTTTATTACTCCTGAGAAGACAATACACAGTGCAATCAAGAGCACAAACATGGTGCCATGGAAAGGATCATTCATTATTCACAGCCCAACCCATAGTGCCATATCTGTATCCAGAGCTCTCAAAATAGCAAAGAGGGATATTTACATCTACACCTCGGTCTGGAAATGAAAAGCAGGATAATGCCATTTGTGTGTATCTGGTCATTTAATGGTTTAATGGCCAGTAATCTGTGAGTTATGACTTACTTCAGAATTAATTCTGTTTATAACGGGCATTTTTTGTGCATGATTTATTTGTGTTTTAAACAGTACAAACAAAAATCTGCAATAAAGTAACTAATACATGAATGTACATGTACTAAAACTGTATGAATGAGTTGGGGTGGGGGCATGGTAGCACTTTCATTGAAAGGCAGTGAATGAGGACACAGAAAATTTTACTTGGAGATGTTGTAAGGACCGTCAGTGTTACATTGTTATCAGTGCTTCCCAGTCTGTTACAAATATTTGATTAATATTGGGAACTTTTCACAAGAAAAATATGATACTCAGGTTATTGTAGTACTTTTTTTTGACTATATACTCATGAATTTTTGTTCAACTCTTTGTTTTGTATTATCTTTGTGAAACTGCATGTTATATTTAGTTAAAGCCACACACACAAATACATGGCTGCATGTACTGTATAGTATTTTAAGCTTACTGTTGATATGGCAATGTCTCTGTATTTTGTAAACTATTCTCATGTTAAGTGTGATGCTGTCAATATAATTTAAAACTATAGAATTTAATATATTTCACCTTAAGTGCAACACTAGTGATTTTGTTGAGGGGGTTGTTTGAAAAATAAAGTTGAATTAATGAGTGTGTTTTGAATCCAAAAAGTTCAGGTTTCACAATTAAAGGGACAATTCAGTTTAATTTTTTTAAACCGGAAGTGGCATGAGTTGGCCTACTTTCAGGTTGTAGGGACACTATTTGCGTAGTTACAATATTTTTAGATCCCCATACAATGTGATATATGTAAAGTACCTAATTTTACAACGCTGGTTTTGAATCACACATGTCCCTTCTCGGCTGTGGTAATTACTATAGCGACGCAATTGCTTGTTGCCATGGAAACGCCGTACCCGACAAACTTTAACTTCTTCCTCCGACTGCTGTACGCAGGGTTTTCCTAACTCACATGGAATAAATAACTGTTGCCTGGTTGGCAAGTTTTATTGTCTGACGTTTGAAAGAAGGTAAGGCTGTCTTAGTGAGTTAGACCTGCCGTGTTTACGGACGTTAGTCTGTTTACCTGTCAGCTCTGCGCTTTGTTAGCTAGTATCTATGGTCTTAGTATCCGGTAATTTCAAAACGCTCTCTCAGCTTGGCTTTAGGTGCAACTACAGCCAACGACATCTGTCTTCAGTGAGTGTAGTAGGGCGACGCCGACAACTTTGTTCCATATTTGATGATTTGTAGGTGTGTAAACACCTTCTCTCTTTTCCCAGTCATGTTAGCAGAGGCTCGAGGTCCGCACCCTTTGGGTCCAGGAGCGCCGTGGCAGCCCCCCACCGCTGGAAACAACATCAAAGTAACTAAAGATTAAAAAGAAACAGTTTGGCATCATTAATAACTTGTGGCCCTATTTGTCGAAGTTGATTTTTTACGTTTCACTGAATCTGTGTGTTAAATTTGATCAGTTTATATCCCTCACTGTGAACGAGTATATGGGCCACAGAAGTCCATTATTTATCATAAAGCTGTGCTTGTCTTTTCTTTCTATTTGTCTTTCCTATGAGAAAAACAAATACCTGGGTTACTACTATAGGGGCAGTTTTAGAATAGACCATAAACGTCTGTAATAAAACCGATCACAGGTAATATTGGTCTGTTTTTACAGTGTCGCTGATTAGCTAGTGCACTGTAATACAATCGACCTTATCTGGTCAATTGTGCATTGATCATCTGTTGTTCTGACATAATGGCAGATGTGCACAAAACATGCTGATTTATGAGTGATCTCATCCATTCCTACTGGTCAGTCCTACGATATAATATTTGCACAGAACTTTCAAGTCAGAATAACCAACTCAGTTCATGTAAAAAAATGAGTCTTTTTAAAATAGTTTTTGTTAAAAGGATTTTTCAGCTCAACAAAGAGTATTTAATACTAAAAGTTCACTTAAGTAATTTTTAAATCATTTATGTGTGTTTTTCTAAAACTCACATCTTTTGCAATGCTGCACCTGACAGGATCCAGGCGATCACCACAGGCAAAGGGAAAGAGAGCACCAGCGACACGCGTCTAGTGAAAGAAGCTGCTTCTTTGGGTTGGAAACAAGGCCAGAGCTGGTCTGGGAAGACTGGAACCTGGGAAAAGAGTTCACCAAAACATTAGTATTAAAGAACATTCATAACAAGCTGCAGAAGCTACACCTGAGGTCTTACAAACTCACACAGACACATCTATGCATACACATATAAGCTTCACACAAACAAACACATTGCATGTTATTATTTACTGCCAAACCAGATGGGAATGTACAGGCTAACGTATGACCTCTTTGTCCCCTTACAGGCCTCCAGTCTCCAGGTTTTTCACCACCTTAATTCCCCAGATAATTGTTCTTAGTCCAGGGACTTCTTTCTCCATCCCAGTCACCTTTCGGCCGCTACAGAGGGTAACACATACCAAACTTAACAGCGCTTTATCTGATATATATTCCAAAAGTGCTGTGCTACAGGGCTTTTAAAGTCGGGAAACATATATTTTGCATTCTTAAGTCTCAGACCTCATAAACAGGGCCGATTATAATTATTGTAGAAAAATAGGTTTGTAGTCTCACCATCAGGAATGTTACATCATCTACATTTCCTGTTTCATGTCTTCTGTCTGTGTGTCGGTTTGTGTGTCTGTCTGACTGCTTGGGACAGTGCGACTATGAGGATAGCATCGAGATTCAAGGTAAAGATGGCAGCTTCCAAATATGCCTCCGTGCCACCATTCCCTGCTGCGCCCTGGTGGTGCCTGACTCTGTGCTGCTGCCAATCTGTGCTGTTCAACACTCCTCACATACTACTTTCCTGCTCAAAAATGCAAGGTACATATGTGTATATATCCATACATATTTGAAAATTAGAAATATAATATTTGGTCTTTTTTCTTTCACTTTACATCACTCTTATTCATCAATCCCTCTCTCCTGGTCTTCTTTTTCTGTGTCTTACCCACTTTCCAAATACTCTCCTTCTCACAGTAAACTCAAGACATGCTTCCAGTGGGTGTGTGCAGCGCCATTCCAGCTGAGCCCTGAGCAAGGCCTGTTGAAACCCAGACAGGAGTGTCACATCACTGTGGTCTTCCGGCCACAAGAGGCGCTGGTGTACCAGCAACAGGCCTACTGCAGGTTTGGAGAGGAAGGGAACAAAGCAGAGAGCTTCTGCACTGTGCTGCTGCAGGCACTAGGTACTAAAACCAAGATGAGTTTAACAGATCCAGAAATTTTTGTTACAATGTATTTGGTGAAATGGATTTAAAAGGTTACAAATTAAATTTACCAGCTTTAACACAGGTAAGTCATTATCACAGACTGTATGATCACTACCTAAGCAATTACTGGGGGCACAATTTGTTGTCTGATCTGAATGTGTACAACTATACAAATTTGAGCAAATGTGCATATTCTATATTTGTTTTAATTGCACCTTCATTTTGGATATGCTGATAATATGGCTTTGTGTTACGGATTGAACTGTATGGGAAGTAGGAACCAATACTTGCTCATTTGCCTCTTGTCTTGCCTCTGCTTTCAGCCAAATACCCATGTCTTCAGTTGAGAAATCCAGCTACAATGGAGCAAGAAGAGCAGGGGCATCCAATGCTGTGCTTTGGTTCTGTGGCAGTCGGCCAAAATTTGCAGAAGCACTTTAATATCTTCAACCCCTCTCCTGTGAGTAGTACGCAGAGACTCACAAATGAATGTGTACACTCTCAGTGACCTTCTCTCTCATTTTTCTTTTACTCTCTCCTCCAGGTAACTGCATCTTTCTCTTTGGCAAGACTGCCTGGCGGGGTGCCTCTGTTTGGGTCAGAGTTCAGCTGTGATGTTACCAAAGGAAAGGTGCCACCTGGTGGATCGCTACGAGCTACAGTCACCTATTCTCCTGCTGTGGTGGATTCGGTTTCTGTCGAGTACTTATCTCTGAAATGCAAAGGGGCACTTGATGAAACCCTGCTTAAACTCACTGGAAGCTGTACAGGTAAGGGACATATTTGCAGAAATCTGAGAGACAGATAAATGTGTAACTCACAAGCATATTCTTCAACTTTTTTAAGTGAAAGAGGAGGAATCTAGACTTAGATATATATGTGTTTCTTTTTCTAACTAGGTCCCAAAGTTTCCTTGTCCTCTCCTGTGTTGGACTTTGGCTGTGTTGAGGAAGGAGAAGCAGTCATAAAGACAGTGGAGCTGGTTAATTCTTCTCCTGTTGAGACCATCTACCAATGGGACCTTGACTGTGGCGGACATAGTGTGTTCAGTATCCAGCCAGCAAGTGGCACTGTACACCCACATAGCCATACCACACTGAGGGCAGTCTATAGGCCCACACATCCCATTGCACACCACAGGAGAGTGGCATGTCTCATACTGCACAGGGTAGGAGCCAAGATGCAGATGTGTACACACTGATAACACAGACACAAAACTAATTAAGACTAATTAAGACCACCCTGTCTGTCTGTTTGTCCTTTTAGGACCCTCTGTTCCTTGACCTGATTGGTACCTGTCACTCAGAGCTCCAGAAACCAGCCATACTGAAACCTGAACACTTGGTTTTGTACAAACTTAACTGGTACCGCAGACAAGACCCACCAAGCTCTCCAAGTGTCATCCAGCAAGATCATAATGGACACTTGGATCAGGGGGTGCACTCAGCTGTGGATGAGGTAAAGAGATATGCAGTTTTGTCTGTTTAAATATCATGAGGGACCAGACCAGATAGGTTTAGTGTTTTCTCTGTGACTCTGACTCCTTGTGTATCACTTTTCTAGCAGTCAAGTCAAACACTGGGCAGTGCTACAGTTATGCCGAGAACTCCCATGGAGGAATTTTTTCAGTCTTGCTTGGGGTGCATGGATCCTCTCTCTTCTTGTTCTTCATCATGTCCCCATGTATCTGCAGTGCCAAGTGAGCTGCTGTTTAATCACAAAATGTCCACCTCAGCGTCTGCTTCATCCACTTCCTCTCAGTTTGTCTCCATCACCAACCACACCAGAGGGAAACTCAGGTACCACTGCCTGAATATGACACTAGCAACATATATTTTTTATATGTATGAAACTTGACTAGAGTATCTGTTTTATTGTTTTTCTTGATTCTCTTCCAGTCTGGTTTGGACCGTTGCCCAAGACTCTCCGTTTACTGTTTCTCCCTCATCATGCGACCTAGCTCCACTGAAGTCCACCTCATTCAGAGTGACCTATGACCCCAAGCAGCTCAACACTTTGCATGGAGTGCAACTCGAGTGCTTTGCATACTATAAAATGGTATTGTAGGATATTCTGTGCTACAGGAAAAAGCCTATTACAACATTTTATTTGTATATTACAATCATTTCCTCAGTTGTCTTCCTGTTGTGAGTACAACTTTAAAATCCCTACAGTTTTTATGCAAATGTTGCTCTGCCCTCCTTGCCCTCCTCTCTGGATGCTGCAGGATGATCATTACGTTGCTGAGCGACTGCTGTGCCTGCCCTGGTGTGTGACTGTCAGAGTCATTGGCCACTCCTTTCAACCTGGCAAAGAGCACTTCATCCCGCGCTGTTCTCTGAAGCCCCCTCACGTGGTGAGACATAAGCATGAGAAAGAACTCAAATGTTACAGTAGCTCTCTTTCTCTCTTCCTGTGTGTTTATTTGCTCGATAAGCAGCAAGAAGTTAAGATGGTATTAAAGCTGATGTATCTTTTCCCTTAGAAAAAAACTGTTGGTCTTTTCTAACTGAAACTATCCCATGAAAAGAGGGAAATACTCTGGTAACTATAATGTTGTTCTTTATAGGTGTTTCCAGCCCTGAGTGCTCTTTCCTATAAGACAGTGCTCCTCCAGAATGGCGGAGACCTCCCCCTCTCGTTCTGTCTGGACCACAGCTCAAACGCTGCCCTGGCAGAGTCAGTGGCTGTAATTCCAAACTGTGGTCTGATCCAGCCTGGGCATCACCAAATCCTCACCCTCAGAACTACTCCCACAGAAGACAATCCCAAAGAAGGGTTCAGTTTACAGCTGCAGCTCAATGCAGCTAAACACACAAAGGTACTATATACACTGTCATCGAGAGTTGCACTGTTCTTGCAGGTTTTTCTATCTGTACCTTTCTTTCTGTCTCACCTAGGAACTGACAGTTGTGAGTGTGGTAGAAAAGCTGTGCGTGTCTCTGGAAGGAGACGGCAGTTTATATTTCCAGCCAACGGCTGTGGGCTCACAGACACGACGCTCCCACCGCATCAGGAATCTCAGCCATCTACCTCTACAGTTGGTTTGGCTGAGTTGTTATCCCAGTGTTGTTATTCTAGTCCTGTAGTTCTGACATTTTTCAGTGTATTGTTTGTAGTCTGGACTTATCCTGCCATCTTTAATCTTCTACAGCTGGATCACTGTGATTGTCCTTTGTGATAGGTTCCAATGGAGGATTCCAGAGCCATACCAGGACCTTATCTTTGTTGAACCAGATGCTGGTGAACTGCATCCCAATGAGAGCTCGGTGAGAAATGGAGAGAATCACTCATACAACACACTTATGGAGACAGTTTGCAACTTATTAAAAAGCATTCTGAGCACTTGGGTTTGCTAATTTTAATTACAGGTCCAGACATGGTCCTTCAATCCACTGGCAGAGACAACATACACACTCAAACCTACTCTCACCTTCTGGCCGATCCAGACTAATGGATGTAACAAGTCACACCTCACCCTTAAAGTGGTGGGAATGGGCTCCAAAGGCTTCATAGAGGTAGGATTGTCACTGTGTTTGTGTGGTTTTATGTGTGTGAATGTACTGTACTGTAATTGGATGTTAATTTTCTAGAAAATTCAAATGACTGTTCCGCTCACATTTTGAACATGAATTGATCTTGATGGTTGTTTCCTCCCCAGGCAGGAAAAGCAGTCTTGGATATAGAGGAAACTCTAGTTGGAAGTTACCGGTCAGTTGAAGTTCCTCTGGTGAACAACAGCCCCTGTCCTGTGTCCTTTCGTCTTTCTGTACAGCAGATACTTCTGGATGAAGAACTTATTTATGACCCCAAGACTGAACCAAGTGGTATTCTCTTTTGTGTTATTCTTTGTGGTGTTTTCTTTTTCTTTTTTGAATGTGCATGCTATTCATCAGTCTTCTGTCTAAGTATATTTGATTTTACCATATTCATCTGTAAGTCAGTGTTTTACACAAAGTACAGTATGTTCTGTTTGGTCCTTTCAGCTTTACAGCTGGACTGTGAGAGGGGAACCATCGCCTCACACTCCACACTGCTGCTCCAATCTACTGTCAGACCATACAGACGAGCCCAGTACTTGTGGAAAATCAGTTACCAGATGCTTAATGCCAGTGGTAGATAGAAAACACAAAAACTGAACTGTACAAGCCTGAATAGATTCTGAATTTGTTTTCTATTATTTCTTAATACTGACCACTCTCTCCCTCTCTGGATCCTTCTCTCTTCCCAGGGTTGGTGTCATCCCCTCCTCAGGCGCTGTGTGAAGTGCGAGCTAAGGGTGTGTTCCCCACACTACAGGTTACTGATGTGTATAGTGGTGGCAGTGAGGGCACACTCAGCAAGGTGCATCTATGGAAACTTTTCTCATTGGATAGCCTCAACAAGTACCTGCTGTCCAATCCCTCCCCTGCAGAACTCACTTATGGAACCCCCACCAGGCACAGGTTAGCATCAGAATATAGAAGCAATTAAACATTGTACCGATTGTTTATTTTGTTGTAAAGGTGGTGCATTTTTTTCATTTGATTACATTTCCATGATGAAAATAACAACTGAACACTTCTAACACTTACTATAAAAGAAAATTGAATAATAAATGTTGTAAAACACTGATTTTCTTCAGTTTCTTTAAGTAGAATGGACATCTTGTATTGTGCCGGCATGGTGTGTACATGACTGTGTCCTCTCTTCTTATCTCTAGCCTGCGCAGCTGTCCCTCCATCTTCACCAAAGCCACAGTGGATTTTAACTTTAGTGCTGCTCCCATGAATTCAGACCCTTCAACTTTTGTGCTGATGTTTCACAACCCTGGTTCCATCCCTGTCGATTGGTGAGCAGCAAACAGTCTGTGGAGAATAAAGTCATCCAAAGCTGCAAGAACCATTTTTTGTATATTTGCTTCATTTATGCATACAGTTCAGTATAATAGGTCAGACTGTTTTTTTTTTTGCTCTGATGAAAATAGTGGTTACACTCTTGTAGAGTTTGTTAGAGAATTTTAATAGACTTTCTTCTAATCTTTGGTCCACGGACTCCTCATCTACTAATTCCTGGCTTGTTCTTCAATATTAGGGCATTGTTGTTTCCAGAGGACCAGCAGATAGAGTTGGAGTACTGGGCAGAGACAGGAGAGTTCAGCAGCACTGAGCTGTACCAGATGAAGGTCAGGCTTCTTTATCTAAAAACTTGAAGGAACTTTATGAATAATAAATATGGCTGTGTGATTAAAATTCACTGACAGATTTCAGAATAATACTTTTTGACTTTAAAGAGAGACGGTCACAAAGCACCAATATCTTCATCTCACTGACAGGTTCAAGACAACCGTGTGTTCAGCATTTCTCCTCGTTCTGGAACTTTGCACCCAGGCCAGCAGAGGGCAGTACACTTCACCTACAGGTCAAAATTGGCAACAGCAATTAAGCTTTACTGCATTTATTTCATTATTATGACTCTGACAGTTGGCAGTGATCAGAATATGTTTTTTAGCACAATGCAAATCTTCTAGGCACCAGATCACACTAATTATGTGATCCCAAAATAATCTGAACTTCTTCCCTTGCAGCCATGGCTTTGTTGGGACAGATAGGTTTCCTGTTGTGTTCAAGCTCTCTTATGGCAGAGAGATCTTGGTGAGGGACTACTCATACTGTACATACAGCTTATATCTATCCAACTCTAATGACACACTGATAAACAAAATAGACAGTAAGGATATAATCAAGATTTAAATGAATTTCTTTGCCATAATTAACAGTTCTTTCACTTCTGGTGCACAGTTAGCAGCGCTATTCCAATGTTGTCTCTTTTATCTACTAGTAACTTAATGTATCACTAAGAATGGAGATTTTCTGTGCACAGCTAAACCTCCAGGGGGTGACAGTGGAGAGAGACAGACCATATCTCCACTTTGCCTCCAATCGGCATGTCTTCACCTCTGTAACGATTGGGGACAGCAGTCCTCCGAGGCAGGTGCGTGTTTAACTTCTCTGAGATTAAGTCCATATGAGTGGCCTGTTTACTGTGAGCTGAAACATGTATTGCATCTCAACTCATATTCACTTGAACAGCTGTCACAGGTTTCTCCAGCTACTTAACGTTCCAGCTTATATACAGTTGTTTGTCTAATGCGTGTTAGACTGGAGTGTGTTCCTCTCTGTTAACAACACTTCCAACTGTTCGAACATTACATCTTAAGCTTCTGTAAAAGTCTAGAGAAAACCTGGAGGACTCTGCGTTTGCATTTCTTTGTTTGTCCTGCAGGTGTGTGAGATACACAATGCTGGTGCAGTGCCAGTCCATTATGAAGTGGACACAGCTGTGTTGTCACAGCTTCAGATGGACAACTTTAACCATCCAGTGCTGTGCTGCCTCAGTCCAGAGGGAGAGGTCCTTCCTGGGAAGACGGCGGTGCTAGAATGGATCTTTTCTCCACTGGAGGCTAAGATGTACCATGTATGGACTGAGCCATACTGTGCCTACTTGCTGTCTTATTACCATTGTCCCTTCAAACACTTGACATCAGAGGTCTCAAACCTGTTCCACAAAGGGCCGTGTGGCTGCAGGTTTTGGTTCCAACCAATCAAGAGCACACAGTTTGACCAATCAGCTGTCTGAAGACTGAGGTCAGTTGATTAAATGAGTCAAGTCTGGTGTGCTGCTGCTGCTTGGTTGGAACAAAACCCTGCAGCCACACGGCCCTTTGTGGAACAGGTTTGACACCTCTGCTTTACTTTGTCCAATTGATTACTGCAGGCAGCGTGTTTCACTGAGCGTTTTCTTCTGTAGCATTGTGGTCATTAAGCTGATAACAATTTAGAAATGGAGTTGTAACAGAAAGTCATGTTACTAAACAAGATCAGTTTGAATTCATTTGTTTATTTATTCAGAATGATGCAACATACCATAGCATTTATATCATTAGGTACTCAGCACACACTGTCCCTGGAAGCTCAGTCTCTGTTAGTCATTTTGATTGTTCCCAATTTTGTTACTAGATGGAGGTTCCTATCCACATTCAGGACGGGGACTCAACTCTGATGAGGTTTGAGGGATGCGGGTTTGATACTTCGACACTGGGCTCCTCAAACCCATTTAACTGCAGTGATTTTAAGGCATCCTGCGTCCAGAGGGTGCCATTCCCAGGACAGGTGTGAACAGCTATGAACAGAATTAAATACAACAAAACCTGCTCTCTTTACAGGGCAATTTTGAATATCCTTCAAACCATGTTTTAATTTAAGTCTGAGGTCAGGTTCTGCTGGATACCACCAGTCTGTACCTTTTAAGTCCTCTTGCCTCTGTGCCTTTTTGCATTCATCTCAGTGTGTGTGTTTTTGTAGGTGGTATTTCTGTCTGAGGACAGTGTCTCTCTTGGCGACATCCCTGTGTGCTCACAATCTTCAAGAATTCTCTTCCTCACCAATGTGTCCCACACAGACACTGTCCACTACACATGGGACTTGCCCCAGCAGAGTAACCAGCAGGTACCGGAAGGCATACATGAAGCCTTTGTTGTCTCTTTTATATATTTGTGCAAATTAGACTGTTTTGAGGAAGAAACAAGCTGTTACTCCTGCCTTGTATCTGAAAGTCAGAGACATGTATCATATATCACCTGATTTTTTCTTTTTTTTTTTTCTTTGATTAGCTTGAGAAGACTGACAAAAAATGAGCTTTTAATTGTGTGTCAGGTGACATGTCTATCCATAATCTGAAATAAGGCTTAACATGACAAGGTTTGAGTGCGTATGTTGTGCCAGGTGGTGCAGATCCATCCAGAGCGAGGCAGCTTGTGTCCAGGCGAGAGTGCTCTTTGTGTCCTCACCTTCACCTCTACTGACTACCCCACCGTTTATCGACTCGATCTCATCTGTCAGGTACCACAGCAGTACCAGTGTAGATTTAACGCTGCATCAAGCAGCACGTCTTTTTGTTTTGTTTTTTTGTTTTTCTAGTATAACTATTGTGTTCTCTCTTTCTTTCCTCTTCAGGTTATTCAGGAAGCCGCACTGACTCGATATCAAGAGGCTTTGCAGTGCTGGGGGGAAGAGAGAGAGAGACAGCAAGATGAGTTCACTATCACGGACAAGAACCTTTCAGAGAGACAAGAAGATCTGATAGATAAGGTCCTTGCTTAGATTGTCATATTTTTGAAAGGATGTTATAGTTTCTGTATTCACTCTTCATTTTGTTACAGGAACCTGTACCAGCTCCAGTAAGAAAAGGACCACCACTCAGGAAATATAAGGTGCTCTTCATTTGCTGTAAATATAAGACCTGTCCTCTGTATTAATATCATAGTTATCAAATGTATTCACAGACATGGAGACAAATGTCAGCCTTTTAGAATTTATGAAGCTCAGCTTCATTTTGACTGCACCTTTATCTCCCTGTCAGACTCTTCCTCCTATCTGTGCCAGTAGCAGCTGTGAAACTGTGGGCTCTATATGTACTAAGCTAACAAGAGCTGAGCGGCGGGCACGGAAGCAAACGGCAAAAGTATGGAGGCAGCCTGAACCACCCCCACCCGCTCTGTTGCATCTGGAGGTTACAGCACACTCCCACAGTCTTCTGGAGTATCTCACACACTTTCCTGACCAGTTCAATAAGTTTTATAGGTAAAGTCTTTTATAGTACACACTTTTTACATCACACATACATACATCACACAGATGCACACAGGAAAATAACTTTTCAGATTTCAAGTTTAGGAAACTAATTATCATGCCAAAAGACCCAGACCTCCATCACACATGCTGTATCAATAATGTTTTCATCTCTGCTGTGTTCCTCAGGTGCCTTCAGTCAGTCAGACCCCAGAAGCCTGAAACCACTTCTTCAAACGCATCCCTCTCTGTCAGGCTGCCTCCACCAACACCTGGCCCTGAGAAACACATCATCACACACATACTCACCTCTGTGCTAAGGTAACACTTACACATACCCAGATACAGTGGGGCAAAAAAGTATTTAGTCAGCCACCGATCGTGCAAGTTCTCCCGCTTAAAATGATGACAGAGGTCTGTAATTTTCATCATAGGTGCACTTCAACTGTGAGAGACAGAATGTGGAAAAATAATCCAGGAAATCACATTGTAGGATTTTTAAAGAATTTATTTATAAATTCCTGCGTAAAATAAGTATTTGGTCAATAACAAACAAGCAAGATTTCTGGCTCTCACAAACCAGCTCTTCTGTCCTCCACTCGTTACCTGTATTAATGGCACCTGTTTGAACTCGTTATCTGTATAAAAGACACCTGACCACAGTCTCAAACAGTCAGACTCCAAACTCCACCACAGCCAAGATAAAAGAGCTGTCACAGCTGGGAAGAGTGAATTTACAATAGGCAAGCAGCTTGGAGTGAATAAATCAACTGTGGGAGCAATTATTAGAAAATGGAAGACATACAAGGTCATTGATAATCTCCCTCGATCTGGGGCTCCATGCAAGATCTCATCCCGTGGGGTCAAACTGATCATGTATTATCAAGTATTGAGCTGAACTTTTGTTACTGACCAAATACTTATTTTATGCAGGAATTTATAAATAAATTCTCTAAAAATCCTACAATGTGATTTCCTGGATTTTTTTCCACATTCTGTCTCTCACAGTTGAAGTGTACCTATGATGAAAATTACAGACCTGTCATCATTTTAAGTGGGAGAACTTGCACAATCGGTGGCTGACTAAATACTTTTTTGCCCCACTGTACATACAGTAAAGACTTAGATCCTGACATCCACCATGACATTTCCATGTAAATAAACGTAGTTGTTTGATATTAGCTTTTTAATTTTTGAATCAGCAAGGTAATAAATAAATTTACAGTGAAGTGCATCGTAGCAAGAACTGATGTATTTGTGTGTATTTGTGTATCTTCCTTCTTCTCCTTCTCAAGGGAAATACTTGATGATTCAGCGTTCGCCCAGTCCCTGATTACTTTGGCCTCCAAGCCCATCACCTACCAGCCAACAGAAACTTCTCCCTCTCACAGCCCCCCTATTGGCCCCACACCATCTTATCGCCGTAATCCACAAACTCAAGTTCTGTTGAGTGGGACAAAGGCTGGACTAAATGAAGAGCGCAACACAGTGGACAGGGAGGGGACTGCAGGATGTTCAGGAAACACACCCCGAACACAGGACACGGTGCACACTGAATGTGTGCTGGCTGACGTGACTGAAGATGTTTTGCTGAACACCCTCCAGAACCTGATGATGGAAGCTGTCAGAGGAGAGCTTGTTCTTACAGCGCACCCACGCACTGTTATCCTGCCACCTGTTTCTACAAGGTGAAGATAGACACATTGTACACACACACACACACACACACTCTCTCTCTGTGTTACTTCCTTCCACTTTTTGTTGCATGAATCAGAAACAAAATATTACGCAAAAGAGTTAACATGTTGTGTGTTTCATTAGAACCAGGAGGATGTCCAGAGCCATGGCTGAGGAGGAGAAAGGCAAAAAAGATACAGTGGGCACTTAATTTGAAGCCTTGCCACCTACTGAACATACCGTATGTCTTCTTTTCCGCGCTCAGCATATGATTTGTAGCTCTTCTGTATCCCTCTGAGTGCCGTCCATCACTTCCTTTCCTTTATACAGCTTTATTCATTTGTCTCTCCTTCCTAACCCCATGCGTCTGCTCTCGCTGTGCTTCAGCTCGCTTTCTTGTGCTGACAAGACGACTGACCTCTCACATACTCCTTATAAATATTTCATAAACGATGTTGCAGTTGTATTAAGCCGTCATCTGATTGGTTTGAATGGCAGGTTCACGAGAAACATGGAAAATTCACATTCTGGCAGTGATTGGAAATGCACCCACAGGCTATTTGGCCCTGATGTACTGTATGCTAGATTTAGGGGTTTTTTTTATATTTGAGTCACATGACGCAAGACTATTAGATGAAAACTGACAAGGTAAGAATTTTGTATGGCTGAAGATACAAAAGGACTTTCTGTATATCAGCTTTACTCCTGTCTCATTTTCGAACCTCAGGCCATGATTCCACATGTTCACTATGATGCTATGCTTGTCTGTCTGATAAATAGCAGTCAATAGCAATATGGGTAATGGTACAATAAGGGGAATGTTTTCATACTGTATGCTGTTATTCATTGACTGTTAAATGTAAATCTATTCAGTATTTTTTCACAATGTGAAAGTGAATTATTGCACCATCAGTCCAAAATATGTTCAACAACAACATCAAATAAGAACGTACTCCATGCCACACGTTTGTACATCTCATGCACATCTTATTTTGAACTTGAATATCTTGTCCCGTAAATGAGGCCATATTATTTTTTCTCTACCCCCCCCCCCCCCCCCCCCCCCCAAAAAATCTGATTGGATACAACACAAAAGTTAAAGCAACAACACTGTGGCACAATATTTACATAGTTGTATTCAAATGAACTGCATAAATAATCACTTTCATGTCCATTTAACAACACAATAAATTAATAGCAGAATTATTTTTCACTAATTTTGCTCCTTGATATCAGTGATAAAGTCAGTGTAACTACAGTCACAGAAGTACTGCATTCGAGTCATAAGGTGCAAATATAAAATGTGACAGGAGCCAGGGAAGTAGTACTCCAGCTGCTAAGCTAATCCTCTTTAGGCCCTGGGTTGTGAATTTATTCGTCTTCATCTTTTGTTTAAAATCTTTTAACAGAGGAAAATTACTCATACCCAGTCTCTCCTTTCACTTAATAAATCCTTACAAAACTATTTATTGATATTTTTCTTCTTTGATGCTAAAATCAAGGCAGGTTGTTTCATTAATGACAAAAAATAAAGGCACATGGGAACAAATAAAAATGCCAGAAGCTCACTCATATATTTCTTTTACAGTAAGTTCAGTTAGATTATGCCTATACTACTGGGCACTTACAGTATATGCTCGCAAAATGTTTTAATCTGCTTTAATGCTTTTTTTCTGGACAGTAAGACTAGTTTCCTCCCATTAGGGTACGTCTGTGCTGAAGCTGAATACCACAGGTGAAACTATTTGCCATTTTCTGCTAAGCCTTCTATCTTATATTATAATATATTATATTTTTCCATCCAGTCCATTGGAAGGATGGTTTATTTGTACAGTAACATAAGGATCAACCATTAAAAGTCACTGAGGAACCTCTGATTGGTCTTCTACTGAACTTGTGAGGTCCTGAGGTCAGTGGTTGAACTTGAAGATGGTGGGAAAGATCTTGTTGTGAAGATACTGGACCTGTTCCTTTTGAGTGCTCAGCTTGTCAAATTCAAAGTATGGGATCTGCAAGAGAAAAGGAGAACAGATTTCATAGGCAAGTAGAGACAAAAACTGTATTTGTTTCTCTTTTTTTTATACAGATAAAGTAGAAGTGGGCATTTTATTTTTGACCAGCTATTCCTTGGATACAATGCTTTGAAGGTAAAAAAGTGAAAAATGTAAAAGAAAAAAAAAAAGATAACACTTCAAATGATATAACTGCAAGTTATACAGACATACCTGCACCACCTCGTAGCCCAAGCTGCGGAGGTGTCTCCTCTTAGTGGCTTCCTTCCCCAGCAGGTGTTCAGTGTTGCTGCAGAAACGATTTTGACCATCTAAACACAGTGCCATCCTACACATGGACAAAAACAGAAAAATCAAGTAATCAGTTCAATCATGTTAACTGGTTCACAGTATTCTTTGTTTGATTGATTTGTCAATTTGCATTTGTGTGGATTTGGGTGTGACCTATTGCCTATACTTTCTCACCAGCTATAGAAATCTGCTGTGACGTCTGATGTCTCACTGTGTGTCTCTTACCTCCTGTATGTGTGATCCCACTGAGAAAGAGGCAGAACATATCCCTCCTCATCCAGGCTTATCTCCACATCTGGACACAAAGAGTGAAACAAAACAACACTGTGAGTACAGCCAGTGCAACAAGGTGCAATCAAACACAGAGATCTTAGGTTAGCCATGAGTACCATGAGCCACTTGATTGATTTGTTTGGAATTTTGATGAGATATCCCATAAAATGTTCCACTGTGTGTCTCAGCAGGCTAAACATGTAATGTGCTTAGCAAATAAAAGTGATATTGTGGGTTCCGTGGAGACACACATCCTTGTAGCTTACCTACAGTGTATCCACTGGAAGTAAAGATATTGGTAGAATAAAACTTCCCTCCCAGCAACTTGGTAAGCGGCCCTTTGACGTGTTTGAACAAGAGACTATCCATAGGTGTCTCAAAGGCCTCATCCATAGAGGAGAACTTCTTCACATGGAAGAAGTAAGGCAGTCTGGGGCCCTGATGAAGAAGGCATTGAGTAGAATCCATTAATGTCTTATCTGACGCAATCATTTTTCTATAGGCAAAATGAAAAGTTATTTGCTTAGGATTATTTTATTAAGGGAGGTAATCTTAACGAACAAGAATTATTTAAACTATTCAGACTCTTATTAAGTCATGTGATGCTCACCCAGTAGTATTTACACTCTAATGAGGTGGAGAGATGGAGCTGTGTCAGTTGTCCCAGGGCATTCTTGTCCAATGGCTCCTCCTGTGCTGTGGGACAGCCAAAGACGGCTAACTCAGACAGTAAATAGACACACTACATACACTGCTAGACATCCAAGTGTTGTAAATAAGTGGCTTTGGTATGTTTTTTTTTTTCTTTGACAAACAACACAACAACCCTGCACTAATAAATAAATTGTACTCCACTAAACATACTGATACATGTTTATTTAAAATACTATGATATACTATACTGTACTTTACAACACTATCCTTTGTGCACATTGTAAATATGAAGTGAACAAACAGATTACATAACAGTGAGTGTATTTCTGAACCTGCTGGTTCTGGCAACAAGCAGAAAAGGACACAACTGACTCTGATACAATTCAGCTTATCTAAGTGTGTATCCTTTCTGAATGCTCAGACAGCAAACACGAGAACACCTGATGAATGCACATCGTGACAAACCCTCTCTCTCCCTGTCTTCTCTCCCTCTACAAGCCTTCTACTTACCTTGTAGCCTGTGTAGGAAGTATGGACTGAAGACTTTGGACATGTAGTTGAGCGGAAAACGTTCCAGGTGGATGCAGGCGTGCAGCACCTCGATCAGGGAGCGAGGCTGGAACTGGGAAAACCTTGTTGATAAAATGCTCTCGAGCTTCTTAAACATCTGACTGGAGCACTGAGGGGTAAAGTGGAGAATAATTACACACTATTGATTTTATATATTTTATATATTTTATATATATATATATATATATATATATATATATATATATATATATATATATTTGTGTGTGTGTGTGTGTGTGTGTGTGTGTGTGTGTGTGTCATGCTGTTTTTTAGTAGTTATTTCAAACTGTGGCATTGGAACTTGTTGAATGAATATGAATTTTTGGGTAAGCTGTAATAGAAACAGTGAACAAATTAAGAGGTCACTGAACGATCTTTTGGACATGTTAACTTAATGACAGCATAATGATGATCTGAGTAAAAACTACCCTTTCATCTTTTCTAAAATGTAATGATTATCCCACCATTTTGTGTGTTAACTTTTTGACTTTCCACACACAAACCTTACAATAATCATATAAACCGTTTGTACTGTTATATACTAAATTATACATGCAAAATTCATAGGAACCCATTTTTGTTCAAGAATCATGTTAATTTTAAGGCAGATGCATGATTACAAGTTAGTTTACAGACTCATTCCTTTTCATTGTCTTTTGATGTGGAGTGTGTACCTGTGGCAGGTAGTTGAGTCTCCCCATGGCAACAATCTGTTTGGCTATCTGAAGGGTGGTGTGCCTCTCAGCGTGGCACACAAAGTTCTCCGCCACAACCTCGAAGATCGGCTCAGAGCGGCACCTCATTTGCAGACAGTACTCCATGACAGTACTGATCAGTTCTGGATCACACATTCCCACCCTCTCTGACACACACACACACACACAGCACAAAACTTCATGATTCTTTTTTTTTGCCACACACATTTGTGACTGAAACAGACAAGGCTTGAAGAGTGAAACCTAATCAGACTTAACAGACAAGTTTCAAAGACCAGTGAAAACAAGTAAATCACACCTGGCAGGTGTTTCTCCATAGCAGCCAAGAGCTCTTCATGATGCTGTCCCAGGACCATCAGGGCAGAGAGAACCTTTATTATTTCATTGTCGGTGAAAACTTTAAAGACCCGTGATGCCCTGTGACTCAGCCTCAGCACCAGGGAAATGGCCTGTGAAACAGAATATCAGTAGCAGTGTTATGTCTCTTTATAACACTCTTTATTAACATACATGAATATTTCCAATATATCTGTTAAATAAACTAATTACAGTGGTACTTAGAGAGTAAAAACAGTTTATAGTGCCTAAATAACAGAACCTCAAGTTATTAAAGGGGCATTTCACAGTAAAAAGACATACTGAGAAGTGGTGGCTCTTCCTACCTGTCTCTGCTGTAACTTCACCAGGGCCTGCAGAATATCGCTGACTTGACTGGCCTTCAGTCTGTGAACCAGCCTCTGTGTGTGTCTGTGCAAAGTGGATAGCGTGAGTGTCTGCTGCTGGCTGGCAGGATTGTAACACCGAGCCAGCAGGGAGTAGACTCTGATGGCCTCACTGGGAGACACAACATCCTCTTCTATAGCAAAACTTATGGAGTCCAGGACCTTTGTCACCATCGCTGACTGGCGGCCTTCCAGGACATGTGCCACCTCACCCAGGTGGCAGAGCTGTGCCACCTCGATGTCCCTGTTGGAGAGGAGCTCCAGGCACTCCTTCATCAGTTTGAGGACCAGAGGGTTGTGGGCTTCCAAGCCAAATTCAACACATGCTCCAAGTAAAGTAGCTAGTCCCTCTGCCCTGTCATTGCTGGGGAGGTCTGCCAGCCTGGAGCACAGCTCAGGGATCACATCCCCTTCAAACAGAGATTGGATATTGACTAATGTGGTCACATGGCCCTGTGTTTTGATGTATGGGGTGTATGGCGAGAGGCGTGGAGCTGATCCCAATGCTGTTTTAACTGGCATGCGTCTTACACTCCGGTACACAGTCAGTTCATCGTCTCTTTTCTCTGGTAGGGACACCGGGGTGAGGACAGGGGCTGCACTCACCTGCTGGGCCGCTGCTGCGTTTATGCGCATGCTGTGGAAAGAACGCGCACCCGTTACGCACGGTTGTTGCACAATTACAGCTGTGCCGGCAGAATCCAGATGAGTGCATCTTCCCACCGCAGTGCAACGAATTAGACCACGACTGAACGGGAAACACGCTGAGGTGTGCTGACACGCAGCTCTGACAGACGAAGAGATACAGGCGATGGACTTCATTGTTGTCTCAGTGATGTAACAGCCCCTCTCTGTCTCAGATGAAGATAAGAAGAAGTCTCTGTCAGTACTTTAACTTTTACACACCATGTGATTAACTCTGTAAAGTCAACCCCCAAGCTAAAGACAAAATATAAGAAACTTAAGGACATCACAAAGACGTTGCAGATAAACAGGAAAACTGGCTGCCGTCAACTTTACATGAAAACAACGGAACCATACTTAGATTATTTTACACTTGACCATGAATGAAAACCTGAATTAAATCTCTGCGTGAAGCTGTTTAAGCCTGTCCATAGGACAACAGTCGACTTACCTGCAGTGAGACAACAGGATCATGTATGGAGACCGCAACATGTTACAGAACTCGCCTTCAGCGTTTGGTAATAGGTTGTGTAAGATCCCATGTGTTTACATGTGCTGCCGCCCTGCGGTCACAGCGTTTACTGCGGGCTGGCTGTGTTATTATATACTCACTTGCTTTCTGATTGGCCAAGCCGTGCTACTCCGGATACATGTCGGTGTCTGATGGAGGAGAACCGCAGGGAGGGCTGTTCAGTCCAGATGTGGCCCCTTGCGATCTTGTCATGGGGGTATCATCTTTACTAAGCAGCAGTAAATCAGTAATGTCAGAATTTTTAAAATGTGAAGTAATGCCATGTATTAAGAAAAGTATAAGTATTTAAAATAAATCTGTGCAATGTTTTAATCTTTTGGATTAAAAAAACAAAACAAAAACGTGTTTTTAATGAAGTTAAAGATCTATACTTTATATTCTATTTAATGTTGCTTTATATAAATGTCAAAAAAAAAAAAAAAGCCTTTTACCCAACTGTCTTGAATGTACTTCTCTCTGCAACAGAGCCTACACAATATATTTAATTACTGCTATAAAAGGAATCAAAACTAAATATATGCAGTCTGGAACAACATTGGAATCAGTCTTTAAAATCAGTTAGTGTTTATGTTTATTGTACTTTGTAATACCACAGCTTTTGATGTTGGTAGTACATCAGTAAATAGGTCAATTACAGTTTTGATATATATATATATATATATATATATATATATATATATATATATATATATATATATATATATATATATATATATACACACCATGATTAAATGCTTAAATGAAGCTATGCTTCATGTACCAAGTTTTGTAAAATTAAAACACTTAAATTAAAACACTTAAAACAACAAAGCTGATTGCAGCTAAACTGTGAGACGTCTGACAAAAGTCTGCTAATTCTATTGAGATAAAGGACTATATGTTTGTTTGATGTACAGTCACTTGGCTTCATGTTATTTAAAGTGTGAATTACAATTACAAATTCACAGCATTACAATATTTGGCGATATAACATCAGTGCTGAGCGTTGAACAGTTCCCACAAGATGGTGCTACATACAAAGAAACTGACCTGCCTCACAGTCACAGCAGAGCTCAGTTTCATCCACACAACAAACCAGACAGACTCTGAGCGGTGATGTTAAAACAGCTTTAATCTCGTGTATCTCATACAGATAAAAGAGTTTCCCTCATTTGTCACACAAACAACAGAAAATCATAACTTTTTCATTCAGTGATAAAGCAGCTTTTTCTCTTAAATTAATAACATTTTTAATAACATTTTGTAGCAGCAGTTTGCATTTTTTCTTGTATAAAGTCTATTTTATTATTATTTTATTTGTAGTGTACTGAGAATTTTTTTTTTTTTGATGATCATGTATTCTGATATTAGAGTTTAAGAGGGTCAATGCCAGGAATGTGCTTCTTTCAAAAAATCTCTGCATCTGTTCTGAGAGCTCTGTGTCTGTGTGTGTGTCTGTGTGTGTGCATGTGTGAGGCTGGTGACACACAGAGTGAATGAAGGTTGATCCAAAAGTCATCTCCCTCTATCTCTGAAACCATCTGTGTGTGTGTGTGTGTGTGTGTGTGTGTGTGTGTGTGTGTGTGTGTGTGTGTGTGTGTGTGTGTGTGTGTGTGTGACTGTGTGTGTTGCCCATCTGGCTGGTCCCCTCTATCTATTTTGCAAACAAGCGGCAACACCACAAGCCCTCTGGACACGAGCTGGACAGAGAAGAAACAGTAAAAATACCCAGGGCTTTCAAATGGTGAGCAAGGCAGATAAGATCTGTTATAATAAAGTTACTGTTCTGCCGGTAATGCTGATGAATCACACTGAATAGTCACTCTGACTAAATGGAAATATTTGCATTTTGCCTCAACCAAAAATATGTGTTTACAAGCAACGCAAATTCAAACTGTACCTTTCTGAAATTAAATCAACCCTTTTCATCATCAGAAATCATAATCATAAAATAATTCACCTCAATACACTTTTGAATTTGCATTAAACATCGAACATAAAGACATAAGACTTTTTTTGTGTGCTAGTCAGAGAAACTGGCAAAAGTGTTGGAAACTGTGTCAGTGTTATTGACACAGTGGAAACACTTGCCAGCACACACATCGATCTATGTACCCACAAACACACAGTGTGTGGGAATAACATCACACCACACTTTGGCCAAATCTAATCAAATAATCAGAAGTTCAGCGGTGATGTTATCATTAGTCACAAATGGATGTGACGCATTTGGAGAACATGTCTACTCTGTCCCTGTCCAGCCAAAATCATTGCCGCTATTGGATTAAAAATAACACAGTCCAAATGGTTAAGTTTGTTGGGAAATTAGAACAGTCTGGTAGTTCATCACACATAAACACACGTGTTTGAAACTTGACAGGAGATGTTCAATTGGTTAACTAACCTCATGCCACTGCTTAAGGACCACATTATGCTTCGGTTCAAATTTTAAAAAGATCAAAACATCCTTATAATCAGCAGAGCAGATTGCAGAGCAATGTTTTCACACGGTCTCACTGATCTCTGCAGCTCTGCTTTTGTTTTAAAAGGCTTATTAGCTGCTGAGGGGTTGATGTCATAACCTGTAAAAAAAGAAAGACTGAATGGGTGACAGCCTGGCTGTCTTAAGCAGCAGTTCTCATTATTTTGTTCACCCCTACAAATTAAAGGACATACTCCCAAGCATACACCCGCTGTGAAGCTGTGGATAAGTATATAGATCCTTTACTTAAATGTTAATTACTTGACAATACCACAATGTAAGTACTCTACTACTGTGTCAGAAGTAGATTATGTAGCTGTCAGTGTTAATCTATATACTAATAATATACTGTACAACATGTAAACAGCTTGTTAATGTTGTAAGTCATTGAAAGGGAGCTAATTGAACTGTTTATGTCCTGTTGAGTATGTGAATTTGAACAAATGCATAATCTTTTATTAACTGATGCTAAGTTTTGAATGTAAATCTTGTGTGTATCCCTGAGATCTAACAAATGTCTTATAGGTATTTTCCTCCACATACAATATTTGTAATATTCTGAAGCTTTTGAATCCTGCATTGTTTACATCCATGTCCGGCTCCTTTACTGGGGGATGTCTGCACTTACTTGTGCACCACATGTGGAATAGTGTAAATCTGTTGGCAGTTTGTACTGTGTCACACATGTAATAAAAAAAAAAACAAAAACAAAAAAACAGAATAGGATCCCACCCCTGAAAACATTAATCTATAGAGCTGCTAGTGGTCAAAAACTCTACAGGGTACCTTCAATCTGCAAAGTGTGAAATAATTTTAGCTGTCAAATTATGACAGAGGAGTAAAAAGTGAAATATTTGCCCCTGAAATGTACTGGTGGAAAATTATACGGTAATATACAATAAAATAAAATAAAATAAAATAAAATAAATGGAAGGCTATCAACTGCTGCAGTTCACTATGATTCAGTCAAAGCTATCAAATGCAAAGAAAGCTCAAGCACTTTTATGTAACTGGAATTTATCTTGTAAATTTATCTTGTGAACTGAGAATGTTAAAGTGTTCCCAGTCTTATGTTTTGAATTTATCTTTTTCTTGTTTCTGCCTTTAAAGCAGTGAAACAGTCCTCTAAAAAGAAGCATAGAAAAGAGTCACAAAAATCCATTTACAAAAGCCGTCACAGAAAAACTTGCCAAACTTGAGGACTCTGCACAGACGCTGCACACTAAAGTGTTTTCTCCTCTGCTCTCTGCCTGTGTACAAATATGACACTGCAGGAGGGGATTCTTGAACAATTCAAATTCCTCTGGCGATTCAAATGATGTAAGTTTGATCTTCCTGAGAAAAGAGTTGTACCTGGTTCACTGGAACCTTCTCAGAATAACCATTTATTCTCCCAGATAACTGGTCATCTGGTTGGCTCTGAGTGTCTGCGAAGTGTCATGGTCCAAA
Source organism: Toxotes jaculatrix (assembly GCF_017976425.1). Classification (NCBI taxonomy): domain Eukaryota; kingdom Metazoa; phylum Chordata; class Actinopteri; family Toxotidae; genus Toxotes; species Toxotes jaculatrix. Next base: position 18,576,966 of record NC_054408.1, read on the forward strand.
TAATATGTGTCCAATTATGACAGGGTCACTGAACCGAAACTGGGCCGACCCGGCGAGAGAGGAAAAGCAGGATGTATCTGCTGAATCACACCAAATTATGTAGCTTTTGTTGACAGATTGCAGCCACTCTCAGTGAGAGGCAGTTGCCTGGAACAGGGTTTACTTTCATTACTTGCTGTAACAAGACCATAATTTTGCATAACTTCGGTTCCTTCCTCTCTGAAAACAGACTTTCTGCTTGTGGACATGTAAAATCATGTGGCAGCGAGAGGTATCAATATTTCATACTACAACCTCTCTCACACTTTAAGTGTATGTGTGTGTGTGTGCCAGTTATGAAGGAATTTCATGAACATGCCTTTCTCCTGGGGATTCCAGGGATGACTGTGGTTTGTTTTAAAAAGGTTAGGGCCATCATGTGTTTCTGATTTAGATCTAATTCAAGTTGTCATATAAAATATTAGCTCCAATGGGATTTCTAATCATTTCTGATCATAATCGCCTGGGAATGTGTTTTGTGGACTTTGCAGTGTGGGCGAGGCATTTTTCTATGGAAACAAAAGGGCGCACGTGTGGCACACAGAAAGAAAAGAAAAGAGAAAGAGAATCACATCCAGAGATAGGTGGTGCATTCTGGCAGACAGTAGGAATCCATTTCACGCCCAGATGAAAGCAGTGTGAGAAGGGGAATGTGTGTGCAACGTGTGTATGATAGGTGTGGCGGGACAGGGGTTAGGCCTGTTAGCTTTTCCTGGGTGGAGGAGGGAGGGAGAGAACACTTCATAACCCGGACCAATGCTCTTTCGCTCCAATCAATGACAGACCCAAGGGGAAACCGCAAGTTATTGCAACTGATTGCTTATTTTGTTTTTTGTTTTTTTTTCTGTACAGATAATCCTTCTCATATGAGATTTCCCAATATAGTATGGCACAGTATACAGTATAAAAATATAATATAATATCCACTGTGACACAGTTACTTGTATGACATGAAAGTGGATTAGACATGGAGATACTGAGATATTTCTAAGTATAAATGAAAACTTTGTCCCACTGATGGCATTAGAGGAAAGGTTAGGGGATCACCAACGTTATTAGGATTCATCTGCTGGGCACCATGAATGTCTTTGCCAAATGTCATACCAATGCATCCAACCGTGGTCAAGATATCTCATGTAAAGCCAAGCATGCCAGCCTCATAGTGGCACTAGTGGTAAAGTCAAGGGCTCCCCAAAGTCAGTAGGATTCATCCTCTGGGGACCATGAACCGACTGACAGACTTTTTACCAACCAACTTGGCTTTCCATAAAGCAATGCCACCAAGATGGCTGTAAATGGCTGCCACTGCCCTTTCTTCTTAAATGTAATATTCTGGGCATTTGTGAAACAAAATGTTAACCATTTCATGACATGTTGGCTTTACAACAAACAGACCTATACTGTACTTAAACAGCATGTACACTTGACTGGCCAGGTGTGTGTGATCGTGTGATATTGAACATGCCCATGTACAAATTGCTGGAGTTTAAGGATGTCAAAGGAAACATGAGGATTATATTAAACTACTATAAGTTTAATGTAATGACTGAAAAATGCACTGCTGGCAGCTCCCAGTGAAGCTCCTGTATTTATCAGGGCGTTCTCCTTTATAACTCTGAACTAAGTCCCTACAGATGTATTATACATGCTGGAAGGACACGTCACATATCTCTACTCTGAGCTATGTGATTAAAACCAAACAGTCGGGGAATACATAACAGAGCGAACTCCAGTTAATCACAAAGCTGTTTAAGGTCAACATGGCATCATCATCATGGAAAAACCGGTGAGCGTCTGTCCTCTGCTGTAGTGTCTTTGAGCAAGACACTGAATCTCTTGTTCCAGTCACCGTCTGTTCTGAAGCAAACAGGCAGGGAGGATACAGTTAACCACTTAGAGGGACACACTGATGCTTTTCGGCCATTTACCTCAAGTCACTTACTCTTTTCTGCCAAAGCATATTGTACATTTTTGGACTGATTTAGCACTTTAAACTCAGTTTAGTATGAAATCTCAAATTAAAACTGGCATGAAATTGGTCACCGTGCGGAACTTATTCTTAGCTGAGCTTCCATTGTAATTGTGTGGAAATTACAGTGTAGTCACTTTCAAGCAAAGTTACTGCACTCACACTGCACTCACACACACACACACACACACACACACACACACACACACACACACACACACACACACACACACACACACACACATATATATATATTGTCTTAAAGCTTGTAGTGTTGTTTGCTTTCAGTAGTACAGAGAAATATGTGTTAAAACATTGAAGCTAATAGTTATTTTGTAGAGGTCAGTGCAGCTCAGTGACTCTGGCCAAAACCATGGAGGTGAAGTAAGGAGCTGCACACAGTATCTGAACAATACATGAAATGTACAATATGAATCTACTGTATGTGGGCTGATGGCCATCTGGTTAGGGGCTGTGCAGTGTCTCCTCCCAGCAGGCAACTAAAGCTGTGAGCCAAGACCCCAGGCCCAACACCCTGCCGGACTTTGAAATCAGATCTTTATTGTCCATAAAGCCTCAGCCAAGTATGAAGAATCAGCCCTCCCTAACAAAACACACTCATCCAGCAGAGAGAGGGACAAGACAAGAGAGAAACTGGGGGAGAGTGAGACACGGATACAGCATAGGGGAAAGAAATCGGGGAAGAAAGAGAGGCTAAAGTGGCTGACAGATAATGTGGAGATAGAGCAGCCAGTACAAAGCATAGTACAAGTGTCATGTTTATGCTCACAACTATGCTGCAGTTATTTATAGGTTATTGAGATAACTCAATTTTCATAACTTTCTAATTCTGTTGCTGTTGGTCCCAGTTCACATATCAATGTGGGAACAATGCAGCTGAACTCCAGGGAGTACAGTTCAGAACATCACAGTGTGTTCTGTTTCAGGCACCGCTTATTAATTCACCTTGTTATTTGTAAACAAAAACAAAGAGAAAGAAATAGATCAGTATAATTATGTAGGCTAGAAGAAAAGTCAATAAACACATTTACATGTAGTACATATGGAGCAGGAATTTGATTTTATGTATATTATTACTTCACATGATGTGTTATTGCTGCAGTATAATATATTCAATGGTTCGTTATTTCTGTAAAGCAACAGAGAACTAAGGGAGCCTGGACACACCTGGAGGAAAAGCAGATACTGCATACATCACTTCTGAAGAGCTGTGGAAACTAGAAAACAATGGTGGATTCAGAGAGGCCTGATCACAAGATAACCAGACGCTGATTTGCCACGGCGGGCCTGAGCTGATGTCCTAGACAGGTTATGAGAGAAGAGAAGAAAAAAAAAAAAAAGAGTCTGTTCTTCTGCAAAGATGAATCAACGAGCTCCTGGTGACAACATGTAAAAAAGTACCACATTTGAATTTGGTAAAGATTGTGTGGCTCAGTGTTAGTGGAGCAGAGGTTTATACACACAGACTGAAGCCTGTCTCAGAAAGCAGTTAGCTGTACAAATATGTTGAATCAAATGATCATCATCTCAAAAATAAGGGGCTCTGCTCACTGATGTGCAGCATTGCTTGCAATGGCCTGAAATATTAAAGGGATATGTCTAATGGCAAAATGTGTACCAGTTGAGAAATCTCTTGTCATCACATAGGTTGTCATATTGCTAAAAACCCTCCCTGGATCCCCTTCAAACCCGGAACATACCCAAATCAAGTGGTCTAAGTATAGGAAGTGGCACATGTTCTACAGTTCAGTAATCCATTATTAAGAAATAGATCATTGCTGTTGTTTGAAGGAATGAGGGACCACTTAGTAACTACTCAGTACTAGTTTGAGTACTTAGGCTATATTTGCAAAAGCTTTACAAGATGCCAGTCCTTGCTCAGCACTTTGCTCAAACAAACATCAGGTTTGGGGGTCAGGGTGTGAGGATATGAGGCCTAAACTGGGACATAAGATACATTTTATATGTCACCATGTATCTGCATTAATTCTGCATGAGGCTTGAATAGCATGAGTTGATTTGAAACTTGTTGAGTGAATTCCAGTAGATTCATGCATTTATGTGCAGAGCTCTGATATCTGACACTCGATTTTTTGCCCACAAACAGTTTCCTATCTGTAAGCCAGGTTGTCAAGAAATCAAACAAAACAAAAAGACCAATGTCATAACAAGATCATGTAAATATGCTCGCCTCCTGCATTATGAAAAAAGAAAATCTGTCTACTGTAAATCACAAGTAGGAAGGTATTTTTGGATAGCACATGAATGCACCTCTCCAGCTGACACTCTGACCAGTAGAAAGAAAATTAAATGTGATGAATTAGCTCAAGTGAACTTCAAGTCTGTACAAGTTGTTGTTCATGCCAAAGGGAAATGAACAGACATTGTTTTTGATAGAAAGTTGAAGAAAATGCATCATGAGCTCTAAAACACCACGGTGTTCTCTGAACAGGTGCAACGTAAAGTGTACATGATTTAAATGAAGCAAAAACTCCAGTGTGTTTTCAGTGGATTTGTTTCAAGTGGTTTCAACCTTTTCACGAGGCACTGACACACAAAAATATTTAAATGCATGAAAAGTCTGGATAAATAAATGAAACCTGCCACTGAGACACTGCTGAGGTTGACTATGGGCAAAAATTACACCTTCGATGTTCCACGTCGAATAAAATATAACTTTGTTCTCTTCAAAGTTTTTGTGTCAAACTCTAAGAGTCAAGACTTTTATTTGGGTGAAGGTTTACAGTCAGAGCTGGCCTGAGTGAAGGCACATTACTGGTGGGAGTTAAAGCATTAGGAAATGGAACTGAGGCCTTAGTGAAGTACACTGGTAGTGGACTGGGTGAGTTCGTCTTGTGTTACACTTGTGATTGATTGCATCACTGCAGTGGAACGAAGTCGGGTGTCAGGGCTTTTATGGGCGACTGCAGTACAGTGGTGTTGGATTTCAATGGATATGCCCTTGGCCAGGCAGGTGATAATACTATCCAGCCCCTAGACACACACACACACAGACACAGACACAGACACACACACACACACAGTAAGTCAGAACATTAGTAATTTCTCTTGAGGTCAGATGTTAAACTTCTGCCACTTTTGTGTATAAAAATGTTGATATGAAATAACAGTTTCTCTTTGGAACAATGTGTAGAAATGGTGGATTAGAAAACAACGTGACATGATAAGACACCCACCCACGGATGGTTCAGACCGTGCCAGTCTGCTGGCACAAATATCAGAAAGTTGCTACCACACCTGTACTGACATCACCTCATTCCATAAGCTCTTATTTCGGCTCCACCATAAACACACCGTATGGCAGGTCTCCGTCTCTGTGTGTGTGCGTGTGTGTGTGTGTTTACCCCCTTTCTGCTCTGAGCCGGGTCCTCCTAAAACTAATTGCAGTTTCTTTCTCTCTCCCCCTCTGAGTGACAGCGAGGATTTCGCTGCGCCCGGAGCGACGTCACACCAAGGTGGAAGAAGACGTGCGCATTTTTCCTCCCTTTATCATCCAAAGAAAACACGCCGACAGTCTGTGGCGCACAGACGCCTCTACCTGCAGCCGGTGCGCACCGAAAACTCGGGGCGCGCAGAGAACGAGCGACATCCAGCAGCACCAAAAAGACCAACATTTCTTTTCTGTGTGGAAAACAGCAGGTCTTTTCTTCTTCGTCGTTAATACCATTTCATCGTTCTAAACAATAAAAAAAGAGTAGACACTCCGAATGACCTCACAGCCACTGCTGTTTCGTGCGCTGTTTCTCGCCCACAGAGGACTTTACTGCTCTGTCACTTCTCTTTCCTCCTTCAGACCGTGGTGAAAACATGTGATGTGCTGCGACAGATAGAGCAGAGCGACAATGAAGAGGTTAACCACACCTTTGAAAGCGGACGTCTCTTCAGTAGCCTCCTGACCAACTTTGCTGCGCATTAAGATGCGCCCGACGGAAGAGGAGCTGGATGATGGACTCTCTTTGCGCTCTCGTTGACAGACAGTTTCCAGTGAGATTCCTCTGAGTCGTACCGTCAGAAAACAGGGACCTCCTATGTATTTCAGAAATAATCCAACTCGGTGTTGGCTGGGCTGAGTCAGTTTAAACTTTGCTGGGGAATCTCCTTGAGGATTTGCTGCGTTCAACATGACGGTTCGTCTGTCACGGATCCAACTGGCCTTGTTCTTTATCTTGCTCTGTCCGGTCAATATCATCGGACTCTGGTGGTAAGTGTTTTGTATTTCCCACGTGTTGTTCTTTTCTTTTCTTTTTTTTTCATTTCTTTTCTTTTCTCTGTCTCCTGTCGTCCCGTGATTTCAGTCTTCTGATCCCACTTGGCTTTATTTGATTTCTGCTCACAAACATGGGGCGTAATCATTGTTTTCTATATTTATCCACAGAACCATCACTCAGCGTTAGCTTACCGGCTTTTCACCTAAATACTCACACTGCTTCAGATTGTTCCCGGGCTATCCTGAGAGTCTAGTCCAAAAACAGCTATGATCATCATTACTGAGCGAAACGTGCTCCGCAACCAAGGCTACAATAGCAGGATGTGACAGAGAATCCATAAAAACTGACAAAACAACCGGACAAATCAGTAATGAGACACACAAGTGCCTGTTGCTTCGAGGTAAAACATACATATTTTATTGTAATTAAAACAATTATTCACGCACGCTTTTCTAACATTAAATAAAATAATACTAAAACTTTTATATGCCTCAATAACTTAGAATTAATTGATAATTGATAAGCAACGAAGTCCGTGAAAACTGGGACCCAAGAACACTACTGAAAAATTCACCCATAAGTCACAGTGTGTCTCGGTCAGACTGGGTAATGTGGGTTCCCAGTGTGAAGAAGTTCATTAAGTTGTGTCTTTTTGAATTTGTTCAGAGAGGAACAGCCTGGAGTTGGACTGAGGAGAAAGAGACAAGAGAAACAGGGAGGTGAGAGAGGGGGCTGCTGGTCATTGCCTGCAGTAATAGAGGAGAGGGAGATTGGTGGAGGTGGTGTTGGTAGTGTGTGTGTGTGTGTGTGGCGGGGGGGGGTTGCGGCGGGGGTTCAGAGTGAGGAATGTCAGGTGGCCCTCTAGGCGCAGGGGATATGTCATCATAAAACAATCCATACAGGCTCAGCTCTGCAAGGTGTGTGACAGTTGGACAGACAGACAGCCCCTGCAGATCTGCTGATAACATATGGGTCTCTGTCTGTCTGTCTTTGTAGTGCTTTTGTTGTCTTGTGTGCAGTGTTTCATTAGACAACATCCAATGTTTCTGTCCTCATCTCTCTCACATGCTCTCTGTCCCTCACACTCACACACACTTCTGCAAAGTAGCAGTGTTTGAATGTGAAGCTTTGTTTTTTCTTTTTCTTTTTTTTCTTTTTTTCCATCAAATCCTCCCACTGTTCATTCACAGCCCAGTCAAGGTCAGTGTGGGATGTAGTGTCACAGAGGCTGTGTAAGTCTACTGTATGTCCTTGCATGACTGGTCGATGGACTGGCAGCTTTGGAGGATGTGTCTCCACATCTGTTGAGGAGAAGGACAGACAGTCTGGGTTACTCTGCTGAGTCTCAGCTGGTTAAACCTTTGTCCTGTTCCCCTCTGCTCTCCATCATCAGATCTTTACAGTATCCTCCTTAAGCTCATAATTTGTTCTTTCTTTTTCTGAAAATGTTGTCAGTCAGCTGATTGAGTCTGAAACAGTATTTTGATCTTTGATCAAAAATGTTACACTCTGACCAGGCAAACACAAACTGCTACACTGCACAACCGATCATGTCACGTTTTTGTAATTGAATTGATCACAAATTGTATTGTCTGTTATGTCATCTTTTTCCAAAACCTGTTTTTCCTGTCCAAGCAAAAATTGCAAATGTTGTTTTCTGATTTATCCCCTCTGGAGAACATTTTTTAGATGCATGTAGTATGAAAAATGTATGTGACCTAGAGAGGACACACTAAATCAGATTAACCAGAGGGTGCTGAGCTGTGCTTTGACCCAGCTGTGGAGGGAACGAGGCAAAAGCAATGTCCCTAGAGGGATCAGTAATTTATTGCACTGCTTTCAAGTGCTTGGCTTACTTGGGCTAAATCTAGTAAAATCCTGTCATGTAATAGAGCTTAAACCAAATTAAATTATAATTTAAGATGTTACCTACTAAATATTCAATGAACCTTCATGGATCCTTGTACCATTCTCAGCATCTGGTTATGTATTTGCAGATATTGCAAAAGGGAGAAGAAGAAGAAGAGGAATAAAATGCATGTGATAACTGTTCGCCGCACACGCAAACCAACATTTTCATAGTTAATGGAACTTAAATTTTAGAGAGAGCTTGTTTCAGAGAACAAAGCTCTGTCTGAATAACTTTGTTGCCCTCTTCTGTAATGTTAATGCCGCTGTCGCTGGCATCACATTCTCAGGGTAGGACTCAGGACATTTATTTTAAATAAAGCTGTTGTGGATTAAGAGAATCAATGCTAAGAAATCACCTACTTCCTTTTTATCCCCACTGACATACGTTGTCATCTTCTTTCACTCACTCACTTGTTTGCTGGACACACACTCTCACACAGACACTCACACAGAGTGTGTGCATAATTACACACACACACACACACATGTGCGCGCGCACACACACACAGTGCCAGAGCGTGGTGCAGCCAGGGTGAAGCCACACCTGTGTGTTGCTCCTCAGTCTGCCAGGACAATGATGCTCTCTGTTGAAAGCTGCTGGACATACCATCGTACATGTCTATTTCTCAGTCTCCTGCTCACTCCTCTTGAATGTCTCTATCTCTGTCTGTCTTTAGTCATACTTGTCTTTTGAAGAGAATACCTATCATATAGATAGGTTGTCGCTGAAGGAAGGGAGAGGGAGAGTTGCAGTGAGAGACAGAAAGTGGAAGAGATGAAATGCTGGGAGATAGCTGTCCTTTCAGAGCCTTGGCTGATTAGAGCCCTCTAATCATTTGGCCTGAGAGCAGAGAGCCCAGCTCAGAGACTCAGAGGAGTGAGGAATGCCTTTGCTCCCTTATACTGGTTTTGACTGCACTGCTTAGTAGGGCCAACTTTGTCTTTGTGTGTGTGTGTGTGTGTGTGTGTCATAGCGCCAGTTTGAGAGAACAGCCCGCCTGGAGCGTACCACAGGTGCACACACACACTGGGGTCGTGTGTGTGTGTGTGTATTGAAGTTCTGTCCTTTGTGTGTTTATGTGTATGTCAGTGCAAATACATCTTGAACCAGTGGATTCTGTATATGTGTTTAATGTGTACTCAGAGACGTAAAAATGCACTCATTCAGTCATACAGTTATGGGAACATACATGTACACACACACACACACACACACACACGCACAAACTGTATAGCCCGCCATCATCACCAGAGGAGAGTTTCATTGTAACAGATCTTATCTTGTCCACTCCACTCCTAGTCTGAAAAGCTAGATGTCTAATCAGGACCAGGGAGATGGGCACAGATAAAGATTAAATGACGATGTGGGTTTGGCATCAGGTAGAGAACCAAATTAAACGTGTTTATGTGTGTATGTGGGTACAGAGTGCGTCTGCCATTGTGTGCAAGCATGCGTTTTTGTAGACATTCACACTACACTATATTGTAGTGCCAGAAATATATACAGGGCAAAGAACAAAAATAGTCCAAGAAATGTTGAAATGTCTCTGTAACTGGAGAAAGAGTTGGCAGATAATGTAAGACTGCCAGCTAACGCAGTTTTAACCTTATGGGTCTGGATTCCTTGCAGATTTCTGCGTAAAGCGGCGTAAAGCGCTGTTGTCCAGAGTTTTGAGGCTTTTTCCGTTCTTTCTTATCGTTCATGTAAAATAAATAAATAAATAAATCTGAATTTTTTTCGCATAGTTTTATGACCTGTTCCTGTCACAGCCTGCAATAGTGAGCAAGCAAGGTTTCCCATCCAATAACAGGACAAATTTTGTCACTCTAAAAGCTTTTCTCAGTGGCTTAACGTGCAGGAGACAAGACATTTTGCTAACGTCTGTGGCCACTGACGTTTAGTTGTAAAAATGTCTAACAGCAAGAATAACTGTGATGACCCCTGACACTGTAAATGTCCTTTTATTAGCAGAATCATGTTGCTCACGTTAAACAAAACAAGGAAGACTTTCTTTTATTGGTTAAATCAGACGCACCACAATACTAATGCAACTATACATGTTTTCAGGCCATTAAATCTGGAAAGAGGGAAACGTGGGAAAAGTTACAGCATAGTAGCCCGTCTTTGCATGCTGTAAATGACAATAACAGAGCTATTCTGGGTTAAATTTACTATTACTCCAGTTAGTTCCATGTATGATGCAGCCTACTCTTCTCAGTCACACCAGCCTTCATTACAACTGGGGACCTAACAGAGCTTTCCACATATGTGCACATATATATCCAGTGTAACACCTCTCCTTGTCATCTGAATATGTGTTTGTTGACAGTTTTTATCTTTTGGCCCTCGGTTCTGTTGGGTGTGTCACTGTTGTTGCAACGGAACAAACTCTGGATGTTTTTCTTATGTGAAATTGGTTTAGCAGTGTTGGTTTCCTGCTGGTCACACTTTATTGCTACTGTTTAAATTGGGCGCAATACAAATTATGGGCACTTGTTTTTTTTTTTTTGCTATTGCAACAAATTTCATCATTCTCAACCTTGTTTTACAAAACAAAAACAATGTGATATGACTGAAAGTGATCAACTGGACTGCAGGGTCAGGAAAACAGCACTCTGACTCCTCTCATGCTGTCCAGGCAGAGACGCTGTCAAGGTGCTTCATTTGTTTCCATTCATCTCCAAAATTAGTTTGGGACAGCAGACAAGTTTTACATGTGCTTTTATTTTCATCCCCATGCCTTCGTCATCTTTCTTATCTCATTATGTCTCCTCCTTATCTCACATTGAACCTCCCCAACCATTATTTTTTTCCATCTGTCCCTAGCTGTCTTTATTTGACCCCTTTTTCTTTTTCTCTCTCACTCTGGCGTCTCAGTCTTGCGCTTGTCGTGACTGTCTTCATCTCCAGCATACTTGAGGGATTAAGGAGGGATGAAATTCACTCATTCGTGGGCGGAGTGAAAAAAAAGAAGGGCCCCGTACAGTACAGCACTTTATCTATGGTGCCGTGAGATCCTAAATGAAACCTGAGGTCGCTCTGTGCACCAGTGTTTAATCTCTTTCTGACCCACCTCTGGGCCCCAAAAACAGAATAAGACGTCAAATTTTTTTTTTATCTTCATTTGAAACCTGTGTTTTTGTTTTGTTTTTTGCCCAATTTTCAGCTACGGTACATCATGAATTCAAACTTTTTTGAAACAAATGTAAAAACATATCACTGATAAGACCTTGTTCTCGTTTTCCAAACAATACAATCAACCACAAGGCAAAGGTTTAGCTCTGGACTGAACCAGCTGTCGCAGCTGGTAACAGCACTGATAGCCCTGCTATCAGCGCTTTTGATTTGGATGCTTTTGTTTCTTTGTCTTGTTTTATCTCTCACTGTATGACCCCGTGTCTCTGTTTTGGGACTTTATCATTATGAAGAACTCTTCAACCGAGACAGTGTTTCCTTAAAGCCTGTGATAATATCAATGCCTGCACATCCTTGTTGGTGTTTTGCATTATCTGTTATCTGTCCAGGAGCTGCACCATAAATGACAGGCTGAGGAACAGTAGGACTTTGCATGATAAGGATCTGATTACTGCCTGACTTTGAAGTGCCCTCTCACAAGTGAGCTTTTTATCTGTGCGCAGGTCTGCACTGTACCAAATGCACCTGCTTGGATAAATGTTCATGTGTGTGTACATGCAAGACTGTGTGTGTGCAAACTCCATGTGGGTGTAAGTATGGGCATGAGGCATACCATTACAATTATCTGAGCTCTAAGAGGGTCACATTTATCTGTAATAGAGTCAGTGCACTCACTTAAGTAGTTGTACCTTCATTGAGGCTGCAGAAAAAGACAGAGCAGGAGACAAACAAGACATTTCCAGCAGGATTTGAGCTCAGGCCAACAGCTGTATACAGTTTACAGTTTTTGTCTGCAGCAGCATTTCTCACTGACTAAATAAGAATAGAAAGAAAAAAGACAGGATGACATGCAGCAAGTCACATGTTACGGAAGATATGATATCGGTGCGCTATTGTGTTCACTATTGCTTCATGAAGAAGAAGTAAGAAAGTACCTGTCACGCTGCATGACATGCATGAATGACATATTCTGATGTCTTCAGCAATGTTCACTATGCCCTCTGCAGACACATAAAGCTCCTTCAGCCACCCAGGTCAGTTTACAACTGTCATTTTTCATGACATTCCAAATGTTTTTTTTTAACACTTCTTCATTTCCCTGCTTGTCTTTGCACCTGCAGCGTGCACTTCTTTTAGTCTATGACGAAGTGTTCTCCTATTTTCCTCCATCTCTCAGGGATGTACACTTTAATGTTTCACTCACCAAACAAGGGCAAGAATGCTGGGCACCTACACTCATCCCATTATCCAATTAATGCACCACATATTTGGGCTATATCTCCAGCGATGTGCTTTTCCACCAGAGTTCACTTTCAGATCCGTTCTCCTCATCATGCCCCATTTCTAAACTTCTATCAAAGACAGTCCAACGCAGATTATCAGAAGAGCTTTAAACTAACTTTAAGTGATGGTTCAGACTAAGAGTAAGAACTGAGATACAGAGGAAAATGTTTTTTTCACTGTGGCTGCAAAATAAAAATAAATGAGACGACAGAGAAGAAACCCACAAGTAACACAAAAAACAATGACTGAATACAGTTTATAAAGATCCAGCACAAGATTTTAAGGATGTGTTGGTGTGTTTTTGTGTGGTGCAAAGAACCACAAGTGTAAGTGTAAATTACATCTGCTCTTCCACCAGATGAAATCTCTCTGTATCTCTTTCAGCAGTCCACTTTGCAGTATTTTCTTTTGTGCTGAAAAAGATCATAAGGAAAGTTTCCTCACTCTGTCAACGCCGTCTAACTGTCCCTGTCTCTCACGTCCAGACCCTCGTTCTTTCTCCAACAGTGACACAGGACTGAGAACAAAACTCCATCCAGTACATTCACTAGTTTTACAACTCTACACCTCCCATTATAAAAACCAGACTGGCTTTTGTGAGTTGCTGACAGAGCTGGCTTCCCAGAGCTGCCCCTGGCACATGCACACACACAGACACACACACACATAGACACAAACAAGCCATTTCTCTTTCTCACATTCATAAAAAACTTGAATATACTACACAGAAATACACTTGCATGCATCCGCATTAGTTTTACTCTGTGTGTGTGTGTGTGTGTGTGTCTCTCTCTCTCTCTCTCTCTCTCTCTCTCTCTCTCTCTCTCTCTCTCACACACACACACACACACATACACACACACTTCCTGATGGCAGTGGGTAGATAATAAATGGTTGTTGAGAGGGAGTGTGTGTTGCTAAGTATTGTACATGTACCTGCTAATTACTGCTTACAGACTGTCTGTATGATTTAATTATCTGTGTGACTACCACACACATACACACTTAAAGAAAGACACACACCCCCACTCTCACACACACACATTGTACACACAGAACACCTGTATTGAAACTACAGCATTGTTTCCATAGCAATATTGTCAATACACTCTCAATAATCATAGAAGGAATGCAACAGTGGGTGTTCCTGTAGTGTGGATACAGATGTATGTGTGTGTGTGTGTGTGTGTGTGTGTGTGTGTATGTTTGTATGTGTTTGTGTAGACAGTGCATGCATTCTCTGATGCATGCAGTTGCCTGTGTATGCTTATGTGCAAGTACATTTATTATTCTTTTCCTATAATCTGCAGGTTTCAACATTATACACCAAATAAAATGGCTGATTATGTTGGATTAGGTACATTTACTCCTTCTAAGCTTAAGACAAGTTGAACTGTAATCAGTGCAACTCACCATTCTCATCTATGTAGTCTACTGGTGGATAACAGTATTTGTTTGCTTCTGGATCTTACTTTCCATGCTGTTATGGCTAGACACAAGATTCCCTACAAATGATGTTTTCATTCAATCACATGTTGGCATGTTAGTTTGTCATATAAATAGTATTACTGGAATAAAAATAGATAGGTTTTCAAAAACTTCAAAAACACAGGGAATGAATGTGCGGGAATGAATGTACATGCCTGTGTGTATATGTGTGTGCAAATGTCTTGCTCGGTATCAGACCGCCAGGAGAGGGGCTGGGCAAGAGTGTTTGTTCTGCTTCTTAAAACAAACTCTCGGAGCAGATGAATGATATCAGGCGGTGCGATTAACAAGCGCAAGGCTGAATGAAAAACGATGAGGTAGTCTCTCACTCTCTGTGTCATGCATACCCTTCCCACTCCTGTTTCACTGGACAACTTAAAGTTATGGATCAGTTATAGACTGAAAGTCCCTGAATCTCAGCAGATGTGAACGAGTAAATGGAGTAAATGAAAGGGGGTTTGTGAGAAAAGGAGTTGAATGCACATAATGTTAACAGCATAGAGGGGATGAGTGGTTGATAGCCAAGGAAAGAAGTGGAATGGAAATAAAGTCATCTTATAAAGCCACTTTCCTGTTATGCCAGTGAAGTGGCCACAGAGGCTGGCATTCTTTCAAAGAGTTATAGCCAAGTACCTCTTTCCCATTAAGAGTTAGAATAAACTATTTATCTTTATTATATACACTCATCTGTCAAAAATGTTGGTGGAGGTCCACAGTCCATATTCAGCAGCTACAACATATATATATTTTAATGTTTTAAATATTTAAACTGCATGAAGCAAGCTTGATTTATCTTGCTACACATTTAAATATAGATTTTTTTCTTTTCTGTAATACAATATGTACACTTTTCCTTTAGATGGTTTTAATCTGGGAAGTTCTTCACGAGGGCTGATTTGAGGAGAATGTGTGGTTTAGGCAGTGAAGCTCTTAACTGCTACAAAAATCTCCAGAGAAGCTGTATCATCTGGAAATCTACAAAGTCTGCCTTCTGGTTTACCAAAATCAACTTAGCATTAAGATCAACTGTGTGTCTGTTAAGAGAAATCCAAAAGTGTGACTTCCAACTTTGTGAGGACCACACACTTCTTCCAAGTGCAGTCCAAGAGCAAAATAAAGACTGCGAATGTGACGTCAGAAGTTGCCTCTGAGAAACTCTGTGCTCTCTTGTCTCCCACGTGCCTGTTCAAGAAGCACATTGTCGCCACGACTGAGATGTGGTGGGTAGAGTTGGCAGGCTTAGCAGCCACAGGAAAAAAAATGTAGTTTGCATTTGGTTTGTGGCTGCTGATGAGTGCAGCCGCATTGTTTACTGTGTGATTAAGTTAACAGGTGTTGCTCGACAAAAAGACCATGGTTAACTTTCTGTTGTTGTCATGTCACTTTGAGATTGTTCGCTTGTCTTCTCTAACATTGTTTAAACTTTCGTAGGGCGGTGGGCAGTCCGCTGGTGATGGACCCCAACAGTATCTGCAGGAAGGCGAAGCGTCTGGCAGGGAAGCAGGCTGAGCTGTGCCAGACACAGCCGGAGATTGTCAGTGAGGTGGCCAAAGGAGCCAGGCTGGGCGTCAGGGAGTGCCAGTACCAGTTCAGGTACCGCAGGTGGAACTGCACCAGCCACAACAAGTACTTCGGCAAAATACTGCAGCAAGGTGAGTAAGGGAGGAATGAATGTGTGCAGTTTTGCTTATATGATGGCAACTTTTGTGTCTTTCTGGTATATCCGTTACCCCTAATATCCCAGGTGCCCTTGGTTTGGTGTGCCAATTATAACCACTTAAACAATCGGTCAACTTTTTGGAAAATGCCCTGATTTGCTTCTTGCAGAAATTCAGTACCACTCTCTTATCTGTCCATTCAATATTAAGCTAGAGCCGGTACCGTGTTGACTGGTTTAGAATAAAGAATGGAAACGAGGAAACAGGTAGTCTGGTTCTTCCTGAAAGGTAACAAAATCCACTTCTTAGCACCTCTCAGGCTCAGTAATTTACATCTTATATCTCATTTATTTAATCTGTACAGAAACAAGAGAAGTAGTAGTAATATGATAATTTGTGGTGTTACAAAGTTTTATGTGTACGACTCTTGCATAGGTGCAGTGACTTCCTGGGGTCACAGCAAGATTACATACACATATGTGTGTGTGTCTTACCTCCTGGCACTGTAGCCATATGTTAGACAGATAGAGCGGTATCAACCATCTCATTTAGTGAGAAAGAAAATAGGTGTATTTCCCAAAAATTTCGAACTATTCCTCTAACACAGACAGACAGTTCTGACCGTAGATCTTGACATACACAGTTGATGGAAGGGAACTAAATCCCCATAATCATCTTTGCTCTGTCCACCAGTCCTTCCAAAAGCTTTTCATAGGATTTTGAGTACTTGCATTAAAAAAAAAACCTCATTAAAAACATTGTCATGTCCCATTTTTCAACTGTGAGTGCATTGGGATCTGAACCCATGACCTCATGACCGCAGCCATCGGCCTTACGTCAACTTGAGGTCAGATCCCTGTCTGATGGCAGCACAACAGACAAGGGCAGCTGTTGTATTTCAGACCAGACGTATTCACACTTGACTGGCTCTCCTCTTCATCAGATTGGGCACGCTTGAAATCATCAGCTAAGATTGCCTTTGCTCTTAACATCTCTCTTAAGATCTCTTGACATCTTCTTCCAGGTCTTTGAAGTCTGTAATATAACTGATGTTGGGTCAGGTCTGGGTCTTTTTCAATTACTGTGTTGGTTTTTCTCTTATGATTAGATTCATAGAGAGCTGCCTGTCTGTTCTTTGATTGGTAACACAGAGGACCTTTATCTGTGTGTTTAGTCAACAAACAGGCAATAACTGATATTAATATACAACAAGAAATGTGTCAAACATGTTATTAAACCCATTTTGGGTTTCATTGCTGGAAGACAAGTGTTCTGAAACGCTGTGCTCTCCTGTCATTAATGTCACAAGAAAGTGACACACTGCTTTGTTTGATTTAATTAATTCTCCATGCTGTAACATAACCTTGAAGACTTTTCTCTTAACTAATTCAGATTTGTGACACTACTGGTGTTGCCAGTATCCCTGACAGAGAAAGAAAGAAAGGAGAAAAAACAATGAAGACAGAAAAGATAGATCAAGAAAGAGTGAAAGAGGAAGAGAGAGGGAAAGGGGGCAAGAATCTACCAGTAGAAAACAAAATAGCAATTAATCATAAATTCCTGCCTGTCTATAAGGGAGGCCAAAGTGCTCCTCTGTTTTGAAGTCTTTGTCCTCAATTACCTGGATCTGTTCTTAATGGCTGTTTCTCATGAACTAGTACCAGTAAATGTCAAAATAAGAGTGCCTTTGTATTTAATGTGCTCTCTTTCTAAGTGGTTTACTTAACCTCATTGACCTCTCTTTGGAGTATTTTCTTTTATTTGATAATAGACTCTTTCAAATTATTCTGATTACATGAGTTTTTCCAGTGGAAAAATGAGACAATCCTGATGAAAAGGGGTGCAATCTGTGTAGCTTTCATGGGGGTGTTGGGCTTAGTGAGCACTGTTTTTTTTTGCCTGCTTCATTTTTGATATGTTGATATAATTTGATCCAAGCCGCCCAGTTAGCTCAGTTGGTAGAGCACGAGACTCAATCTCTCTGGGTCGTGGATTTGACCCCGAGAGATCCGGGCTGCACCACCTCCCATGGGCCCACCACCTGTGGGAGGTGCAGTAGGACTTAGGTGCATTGTGGACTGGGTGGCAGTCGTCCCCGCGACCTGTGACCCAGATAAGCGACAGATGATAACATGACATGATCCAAATGAGAAGAAACATCTGGCAGAATATTAGTGGAATTTGTCTCTAATTTCTGTCTTAACCACTGTTTGCACTGAAGGGGGTTCCAGCTGAAGCTCAACTCCCCAAATACAGTAATCCAGTTAAAAATAGTTCTACATTATGTGCTGTAAATGCTGGTGTAAGTACAGTACACATTAATGATGAAAAAGCCAAAAACTGGAGTTGTTTTTGCAGAACCTTTAAATGCATTTTCAGACAAGGACATTGGACAGTGGTTGTGATAGGATTAAACACTGACACACCTCTGTGTGTGTCAAACTGCAGAGTGAAAACAAAGCCACAGGGTGTTTGGGTCTGGAGTACAACCAACCTGGCTGAACCATGTTTTTTTTCTGTCTCCACTCTGCAAAAATATCTCCAGGCTACCTTCACCCATTATTAAAACACAAACCTTGCCGCACTTGTGTTGTATGGTGTGTTCGTCAGCTAACCTTCCTCGGAGATGGGATTCGCTCTGTGGTGTGGGTGCTTTATATCAACATGTGTATGTGACTGAGAAACAAATTATATACTTGTCAGTGGAGTAAGATATGTGTGTGTGTGTGTGTGTGTGTGAATACTATACAGTGTGAGGACCAGTTTGAATATTAAACCATTGAAGCGAGGACATTTTGGGAAAGTGAGGACATTTTGGTCGGTCTTGAGGGTTAGGACTTGGTTTTAGGGTTCAGGTTAGAATTGGGTTTTGGTTAACGTTAGGGTTAGGCATTCAGTTTTGATGGTTAAGGTTTGCGTAAGGGGCTAGTGCCCTCACAACTTATGTAAGACCAAGAATCTGTGTGTGTGTGTGTGTGTATTTCATTCCATATAATGTTCTCGGTGATGAACATGATACTGGTTACATTACCTATCCAGCTGCATGGAAATTAAATAACGTACACACACATACTCATGTGACATGGTGCAAGTGGTTTCGTTTTGACTGAAAGTGTGAGGTGTGGAAATATGTGTGTTTGTATAATAAGGGTTTTAGGTGATTTCACAACATTACTGAAACACCGCCATTTCACACATTTACTGCAAAAGGTGCGAATGAATGAACATGTCGACACAAGGACGACAGCATCAGAATCCAAATGTTCTCTCCTCTGGACGTGAACCTTGGATCCATAACAAGGTCAAATTTCTGGTTTCTTGTCTTTAATTGTTGGTTATTATCCTCTTTTCCTTGATCTCCGCTGTGTTTAAATAACATACAGACCCTGGAGCGGTCATGACTGTTAGTGGGAGCCAACCAGCATGCAGTGATGCTGGTAATCACATAAGGGATGCTGTGGCTTTTCTTGGAAAGTCCTGATAGACTGTGTGTGTGGAATACTGTGCTTCTGTAGAATAAACAAGGGCTCTTGCTCTGGGCTGTGCGACGGTTGTGCATTAATTAAACCAGTCATCAAAAAATTTCTGAATTTTCTCATTAATGATCTTCACAGGTAGACAGGCAGACAAACTTCACTTCAGGTATAGATATACATGGACCGCCCCTTTAAGAGTGTCAGGGGATTGTTTACATTGCTGCACTGTTTGTCCCTGCGGGCTTCTGTAGTTCAAACTTTCTGCGATGGTCAAAGTTGTTGTCTCCACTTACGGTCGTTTTTCTTCCTGCTGTACCTGGAAATGACATATTCTGTGAGTAATATTATTGTTGTAAAAATTATCTGTATGACTTACCGTTACGGTGTCCCGCTTTGATATATTTTTTGTGTATTAAGTTAATAGCGCTACCGAAGCAAATGTGCTAGCCCGTCGATGGACTTTTCTGTTTTATTAGCACAGAGCTAACCGCTATTTACCACGTATGTTTTGTGACGAAAATAATAATTTCAGTTTGTGTTTATGAGTTTGTATTTATGATTGTACCAGAAAGAGGCAAAACAAAGTCTGGCACACTTTTTCTTTATTGTTTCGTATTCCAGTTTTACACATCTTCTCAATTAAAGCATCAAAAACTTACCTGAAGACTCTGCGATGTTTCAATGAGAAACTGTTTGACTATCTGCCACGTTTGAGTTCAGCTGCATTCTTACAAGGGCAGAATAAAACACATGATTACACTCATGGACACTTTTCTTGTGGCCTGTTTAATTGGTATTTAAAGAGAGTGAGTAGAAATGTTATATGTCTGGCAGACATTGTGAAGCAGTGATTACCACTGACTTGATCATGAAGACACCCCTCAAGGTTTGACCTATATGATTTTGTGTCACAAATCTTGTACACTGAGAGCGCCATACATAAAATGCTTATTGGGCCTAAATAAATAAGTAATATAAATCTCAGGCTGTTGTGTTTGGGCATCAGTCGGAGAAGGTGCTCCTGCGGGTTGATTTCAACACCTGCTCATCAGTTTGTTTATGGCTCAGTTTGTTTTAATCCTATTTTGTGAGCAGCTGCTTTAATCCAGACTCTGTTACCAGCAACCATGTGGACGTGTGACTGTAATGAAAAGGGGCATTTCTGTGTGCATGTTCTCTCTGTGTCTGTTTTGGTTTCATTGAAGTTCTGCGGTTCCTTCCCACAATCCAAACACATGCAGGTAACATTAATTAGTGACTTAGTAGTTCTGTCTTGGTGTACTCTGCCTCTGGCGAGAGGCGGACTACACCAAGACAGATTGTATAGTATAAAATGGATGGATTAGAATCACTGCAAATATTACAACCTTGGGGTTTCTGTGACTGTTACTTCCATATACGTGAGATTACATTTGTTGGTTCCCACCTGTCCTCTAACTCTCAACTCGTCTAACTCAGGCACTTGAATGTCTTTCTGGCAGACTAGATGCTGCAGTATGTATTGCAGCCTTCCTCAGCTCATACCCCAGCCTGTAATTTGTGTGCATTTCATAAAAAGACTGACTCTCATCATCAGTTGCTGCAGGTGTCACCAAATCCACTAAAACAGATAATCCACAGAATTAACACTTGAGTCTATGAGAAAGCTTAATGAGCTTTGTTAACCTCTGCTTGCTTGGCCTGCACGGTCATTGTCTCAGATTGGACGTACCAGACCTCCCTTGTGTCTTGGACTAAGAGTCAGGATATTAAAAGAATATGTGCTAATTCTTGCAGAAGGGCCTTCTGGAATTAGAAGCAGACGTAGACAGGCCCAGACACCCACTGTGGCAGAGAATTTGTTTGGAATTCATGTCTCCGAGGAAAATATGAAACAGGGTGCCTCAAATCATCAGATTTTTGATAGCTTCTTTTATGCATAACAATGCTCTCCGTATTCTCTCTCTCTCTCTCTCTCTCTCTCTCTCTCTCTCTCTCTCTCTCTTTTAACCCTGTGCTCTGTAGTTTTTCTTTCCTCTCGCTGTTGGTTGGTTGTCTTCTGTATTTGTCCACTTTTAGTGGGATCATATTTTGTTCCAGGTCTCTGATACCTTTTGCAACAAAGTTTTGTGGTGAATAACCGTTTTTTTTGCTAAAATTAAACACATATCCAAATTACATTTGTCTTATGCAGGTTTCTTGCTCTAAATGCAGTGTCTCAACAGTGCATCTGAGGACATCTGGACAGGCCCCCAGCTTGTTTGGATACGGCTTGTGTTACTATCACCATGTTGTTCTAATAATGAATTGTGTGCTGATGTTTTACACACGTGTCTTTAAATAAACCCTGGGAAGTTTTAGAGATGACACATCTTGATTTGAGTATGTCTCTGCTCCTGAAAATTTTGGCCCTTTTCTGCTGAGCAGCGGGAACATTAAGGTGTGGTCTATCTAAGCTGTGAGCATGCAGCGCGCAGACATACACACACACACACACACACACACACACACACACACACACACACACACACACACACACAGAGAAATGCTCTACATGTACCACCATGCACACATAAAGTCACACATACAGTTTAACAAGATATCAGTCAGAGACAAACCCAAATCAATGTAAACCGTGAGATTAAAAACATTAGACAAACTGCCTATTTGTGAAATGTCATAAATGCTTTAAATCTACATAAAGCGGCACTTTTCACACACAAACACACTGATGCGCATGCACACAAATTTACACAGATTTGACTGCATTGGAGACATCTCTGGGTGTTGGGGTGTACAGCTGGTATTGATATCACAGCGTGCTGGAGTGTGCAGGTTTCGTCGCACGCCATCCATTCTGTGTGTGTGTGTGTGTGTGTGTGTGTGTGTGTGTGTGTGTGTGTTACCATCCCTAATGAATCCCATTCACTGAATCATGCGATATGGAGTTGGCAGTGTTGACGGTGGTGACTGCATGCTCACCGCCTTCCAGCTCTAAGAAATAAAAGTCCTCGGCTTGGTCTCCACACACATACAATGGCTGAGCAAGTGGCTGTCCTTCGTCTTCTTCGTCTTGTTCCCTCTAACACATTTAAGCTTTATGCCTTTATATCCTTTAAACACTCTAAACTTTATAAATCTTTAAACAGGTCACATACAATGTATGTCTTCATTTGTAAAAATGCTGAGTAATTTCCTAAAACAGCTTGGCACAGTAGTTTTTTAGCAAGACTGTCTAAAACAGGAATAAATAGTGTATTTGTTAAGGACTATTTTCAGCAGCGGATTAATAATGAGTATTTATGGCAGCAGAATAGTGTATGCAAAGTTTGACTCAGAATAATCACAGGTGTATGCTTATCTTACAGTATCACCCCGAGTGGTTCATCTACTTAATAGTTGTTGGACAAACATTGAGCTCTACAGAATAATGAAACATATCAGGCTTTGGTTACACAGATAATACTAAGTTCCTCAGCAAAGTTTAATTTAATCCCAATAACTAAATATAGAGGTTTGAAGCTCTTGAAGGTTTTAGATTTGTCCCAGATCCACTGTATTAAAGATTCTCCTTCAAAAAAACAGTTTATGGAAACAGTCAGGTCTTCACAACCAGTATTTTATCCATGAAAACAGAAAGACTAATATAAACGTCACTGTCAGTAGTATTTAAATCAATATATTTTTATATTATAAAAGTTATAAAAGATTATAAAAGAGGAAACAAGAATGAATGAAATGTTCAGGAGCATTCTCTTATTTCAAGCTAGTAGTTCTCTAAGATTCTTTCATCGCTGCTCTTTTCTTGGCAAGCAAATGACAATAGCTGCAATGACTAAGGATAAAGATGTGTTGAGCTGGGAGTGAGAATGATGCCGAAGCCACCGGCAAGGACAGATGATCAATTTGCAGTTGTGGTTGGACATGCCTTTAGCCAGGAGTGTTAAGCTCCCCGCCTAAAATAAACCAGCAGCTGTGGTGTGTATGAGTGTATGACTGTGTGTACGTGTGTGCATTAGAGAGAGGAAAAATAACCACCCTCTCAGCACCACAAATCCAGTTATGCTTGAGATTGTAATAATGGACCAGGACTGAGACAAAGGTGCTTTCATCCTGTTCCATGTAGCAGAGATACTGATTGACTGGATGTAGGGGCAGATGCCTGGATGAATGGATGGATGGAAACTAGCTCCTTGCATTCGTAGAGCTCTCTCTTTTTCCTAGTTGTTATCCTGTAATTGATTGTGGAGGACATGCAGGTGATCAAACCTCCATGTGTCTGAAAAAAATCAACAGATGTCTGAATGTGATGTGTAGGTATTTATCGCGTGAATATACTGGCACTGAAAAGAACTGAAAGTTTTTTGGTTTTTTTAATGGGTGAAAGTTATACTCCTCAGTCCTCCGTTTTGAATTTTTGCACAGGCCTGTCCAAATTTAGATTATGAATAATTCTTTACCAGTCTTTTCCTTGTCACTTTCATTATAGATATCCGGGAGACAGCATTTGTTTATGCCATCACGGCAGCTGGGGTGACCCACGCTGTGACCCAGGCCTGCAGTATGGGAGACCTCCTGCAGTGTGGCTGCGAGGCCACCAGGAACAAAGCACCTCCAAGGCCGCCTTCATCCTCCTCACCTGGGGATGGAGTCAAGTGGGAGTGGGGGGGCTGCGGAGATGATGTGGAGTTTGGTTATGAAAAGTCAAAACAGTTTATGGATGCGAAGAGAAGAAGAGGCAAGAGCGACATCAGGACGCTCATTGACCTGCACAACAACGAGGCTGGGCGGCTGGTAAGAAAAAAGTTTCAGAATTTCAGTGCAGTTTCTTACATTTACATTTTGAATGGGTGGAGAACAAATTTACCAGTGTTAATGCACAAAATCTGTTGCCACTACTGTGCTTAACAGTAGGTGTTTCACTGCACTCTAAAATTTAAAGGCTTTCCATGTCCTGTGGAATATCCTTCATTCCACGAACATGCAAAAGAGAAAGGCATCGCCCGCAGCCACATTTGTGTAGTGCCGTAAGCTGATATTCTGACAAGAATCAGGTTTCTGAAACACAAAAACAAGAACGTGCCACACATTTTGTCTTCAAGCCTCCGAGGCAGGTAGCTTCTAACATTTCCACGGCCCCTGTACAAGTTTAAAGTTCTTCTTTGTTGCTCGCATGAACGCAGAATGAATTATTATACAAGTCAACATGCTACTTAAAGAACAGGGATGAAATAACTTTTCAGATAAGTTAATGACGGTAATTTATAGTATGGCTCAGAAAATTGCCAAGATCACATTTACTTTTAGCTGTCAGAAGTTTGTGGAGCTCAGTTTGTTACACCCACCTGCAGAAGATGTTGACACATGTACGAGCAAAACACAGTTGCAAAGTTCAAATTAGTTGGGGTCAAAGGCAGGTAGAGAGGAAGACAGGCGAGGAGGATTTGGGATGTAGTCCGTGCATGCACTATACACATTTTGCAAGTATGTGTGAGTGTCTGCACGGGCATGTGTGTGTGTGTGTGTGTGTGTGTGTGTGTGTGTGTGTGTGTGTGTGTGTGTGTGTGTGTGTGTGTGGGTGTGTGGGTGTGTGTGTGGGTATGTGATGGGTTAATTATGTGCAGTATAAGTGAATGATCTGTTGTCAAGGCTTGTTAGATGTAGGAAGGCCAGAGGCAACATGGAGGGAGAGGGGGGTAGTGGAGTTAAATTCCTTCTGAATAGCGTCTGCTTTTATCTTACCTATCTATCAGTGTGTGTTTGAGTGTGTGCATGTACGTGTGTGCATGCGGGATCCAGTGGCTTTTGTCTGCGATATATCATGAAAACAAAATAATAAATTACTTCTTTGGAGAACTCGTCATTTGTCAAAAGCAGTTCTGCTTCACTTCAGGGTACAAATTTTAAAAAATTTTGTTTGCCCTCCTTCACCTCTCTCCTCTCCCCCACCGCGCAAAACCCTAAACCCCCGCTCCCCTCCACACTCTCTCCTTCCAGGCGGTGAAGCTCTACATGCGGACAGAGTGCAAATGCCACGGACTGTCAGGCTCGTGCACCTTGCGCACGTGCTGGAAAAAGATGCCTCATTTCCGTGAGGTAGGCGACCGTCTGCTGGAACGCTTCAACGGCGCTTCCAAGGTGATGGGCGGCAACGATGGTAAGACCCTGATCCCTGTTGGCCAAAATATAAAGCCACCAGATAAGCAGGATCTGATCTACTCAGATGAGTCGCCCGATTTCTGCCTTGCAAATCGGAAAACAGGTTCGCTGGGGACACGGGGCCGCATGTGCAACAGCACAGCCATGGACATCAGCGGCTGTGATCTGCTGTGCTGCGAACGTGGCTACCGGGAGGAAACAGTGGTGCTTGAGGAGAACTGTTTGTGTCGTTTCCACTGGTGTTGTGTGGTCCAGTGCAAGAAGTGCCTGGTCCGAAAAGAGCTTAGTCTCTGTCACTGATGCAATGAGGTTGAGTGTAGTCAGTGTGACATGGTCAATTATAATTACTTCTGTTACTTTTTGAGGTGTTTGCTTTAGTTTGGCTAGTGTGAAAGAAGGAAAGGGTTTGGACTTTCTTGGTAATCCTTTCAATCCCGTTTTTTTTCCACCAGTTATTTCATTTCAAATAGTATTTGACTTCCGGAGTGACAGGAGTTGCTGGAAGGCGCAGAAAAGCAAATACAGCCACATGGAAACAATGGAGAGAGGGACTAAAAGAAGTAAAATAAAGAAATGTTTCTTTTCTGAACTACCTTATTTTCATTTCTTGTTTATGAAAAAGGACCAAAGAATGTGACAATTTGTGTTTTCCTTCTAATTGAAAGAGGAGGACCTGTGCGTTGAGGACCTAGACATGACCAGCTATCACAGTTTGTCAGTGTCTCCCCCCACTACTACCAGGTCCACAACAGAGCCTCGTGTGGATCTAAAACCAAAGATTCTTTAATTGTATAAGCTCGCCACAGTGAAAATGATCAAACCTTTTAGGTCTCTGAAGATTTCCCCCGAGACTGCTTTCTACGTGTAGTATGCTGATATGTCCTCCAAACTGTTGACATTATATAAACAGTCCCTCAGTAACAGTACCTGTAACTAACTGTAGCCTAACCTTGTCATGTAACAGACACACCAAACACAAAAAAGATGCTGGTCGTGACTTTATTTTTCTGCTACTGCATCAGAAAAGGGAAATGGTACCACATTATCATATTTGAAGAATGCTGTCAACACCGTGTTTCACAGGTGTGGACTTGGCCTGCCAGCAAAGACTGTTATTTATATAAAGATATGATGACAAGACTACTCACTTCCATCTCTCTCAGAAGCACTTTGGATGCGACGGCTGCCATGGACTTCCTCAATAGTTTGGCAATCAAACCTTTTGGGGTTGGCTGTTTCTTGTAAACCAAAAGAGAAACCTTTATTTACATTGTGTGGTATCAAGAAAATGTATATGATGTATTTTGTTTATCTGTTATGATATACAGGGCTAATGTAATAATGCACTTTGGATGTTAGCTTTCATTTAATACTGTTTGTGCGTGTGTGCGTGCGTGTGTGTGTCCGTGTGTGAGAAAGAAAGTATGTGTGACTTTGAGTTTGTGCAAGTTGGCCAGTTATCACCGTATCCTTCAGCGGACAGGACCTTTTATATATCTTTAAGTTGCTGTCTGATGTTAAACTGCGTTATGTTGGTTATTAAAAGCACACGGCTCTTTGACTCTCTGTCTCTGTGTGAGACAGACAAGACCTTTGACTTTGTTGTTCGTTTTCAGGGGAAGTATGTTTCCCATTAACCTATCATGTCATCTCAATTACACTTAACTTTCATTACCAGACAATGTACAGTGAGTATACTAAACTATAATACTACACTGCTTCAACTTGCTGTTTGTGTGTGAGTGAGCGTTCAGGTGGGATCGGATTCAGAATCATCTCATTTTGATCTTACATCTGATTGTGTATCATAACTCAGATCTACCCGATGTTCCCACATTTACCTTGGCAGGTTTTTGCAGGGCCAGAATTAAATGACCACTTTTATCACCAATAATCAATTATTCAATGTATGGCAGTCTGATTTGCTGTGGTGGTTTGTATGAAATGATGCCCCAAAGTTGCCCCATTTTATTTTTTGTTCTGGTAAATCAGTAAATCTGTGTACAAGGAAATCTGGAGGACTTGCTTTTCAGTTTATTATTGTCACTGTAACTTTCATCGTAAATGGCACAAGGCCCTGGGACATTACCGTTCAAAATGCTAAGCAGCTGTGTTGCTATAACCTTTGTCCCTCTCTTATAAGTATATAAGTAGCATAGCCACCCGAAACAAAGCCAAATTAACAATGCAAAGTGATTTTGTGTACCTTGTTTTCTGATCTGTCAGGGGTTGTGAACCTAAAACCATTTCAGAGTTTGCATATGGTAAATTAAGCACATTCCAAGTACCTTAAATTTCAAACGAGGTAAGGTGGGAAAAAAACTGTGGCAAACAGATAAAGGTCATAAAGGTATTATTAGCAATATATAAATGTGGCAAGAGTGACATTTTAAACTTCTATGACACCTTTGTAATTCAACACATTTTGTAGAACAAATGTCACAGAATTCATCCACTGTCATTTATTTAAATGCAGTTTGCCATACCTTGCTTTGGATTTCATTTCTACTCTCCATCGTATTCTACAGAAATCATTTCATATCTGAAAGTTATACAGCAGTTTCATTAAGCATAAATGTTGAACATGACTACTGTGCCTCACATTCACAACACTATTCAAATAAAAGGAGAAAAACATTCATGTTTTTTATTTAATATTACCTTTACATGTGCAGAATCTGACTTACAGGACACATGAGGTGATGGGACCTTCCCATTGATATTTTAACAGCACTGCATTTTGCAGTGTGTTTAGACAAATTCATTATTTGATGTTGACATATTCAGGTGCACATTTTTTTTTTTCTGGGTGTAAGACTCAAGCTCACCATGCAAGAAAAAGACAGGAAAACCAGCACCTAATCTTTCTTGCATGGTTTATTTTATTTCAGTTGAAGTTTTTTGTTGTTGAATGTTGCTTTGAGCCCAATCCTGACAAAATATTTCCCATCAAACCTCTCATACTAAATACTTTAACCTGCAAGGAGGAGCAGCAAAAAGCAGAGATTTCAACCTGTCGAAATGTACACTTTAAACATTTTACAGCCTATTTTTAATAACATATCACTTTTCCCTACTGGAGTCCTTCCAGAATTTGGGTGAGCATTACACACTTACTACTTAAGGGATGATTTTCACCAAACTAGATCCTTTCTGCACCTCTGCCTTGATTAAATTCTTTTTACCACTCAACAAAAAGAGGTGTTGTTTTGAGGTATTTATGCTGTAGAAATGAAAAAAAGAGGAGGAAAAAAAAGAAAAGCTGGCCTGTATTAGTTTGAGCTGTACAAGTTGACACAAGTTCTTATTTTCCAGGAATTTGTTGCACGGTGGTGCGTAGCAGTCGGGCCAGCAGTTGTGTTTAAGGCATGGAGAGGTAGACCAAAGAGGAAGGAAAGTGCCATGGGGCACTCGTCTCCTCCTGTCTCCCCTGGCTCCTTTGCCCTCTCCTCCCCTCCCCTCTCCTCTCCTCCCCTCCCCTCTCCTCTCCTCTCCTCTCCTCCTCACTCCTCTCCTCTCCTCCCCTCCTGTCTTTAAGCTGTGCAGGCATTCACTGCTGCATGGGCAAAGCCAGAGAAAATAGACAAGTGAGCAGATAGATTTATTGTAGCATTGGTATAAATAGAGCTGCCTGTCGACATCTGTGTGCATGTGGCTGCATGTGTCTGTCTTTGTCAGTCAGTGTGTGTGTGTGTGTGTGTGTGTGTGTGTGTGTGTGTGTGTGTGTGTGTGTGTGTGTGTGTGTGTGTGTGTGTGTGTGTGTGTGAGAGTGCATGGCCAGGTTAGAATGGGTGTATTTTTCCATGTGTCCCTCTGAGAAAGAAATAGTGGCTGTGGAATGCAACATGGTCCCCACTAGAGATGAGTTTTGTCTCCACCTACGTCGACTGTTACGGGATTACACACACAAACATCGCCACACACAAAGCCTTAATGAAGGGTTGCCACTGTAAATGGCTCTATAGTGTTACGCTGCAGACAGTCATTTCCGTAGATCAGTCAGATAAATAGAGTCCTGCCATTTCTTATCTCCTGCAGTGGAGTCTTGGTGGTCCTTTGCTTCTATTTACCATGCATTTACAGTGTGTGTTCACTTGCAGAAAAACAGCAGCAGCAGAACATGGGATTATATAGAAATGAGAGGGCCAGTATAGCAAAATGAGCAACAACGGAGGGAAAATTAATGAATAGAGGAAAAAGGAAAGAAGGGAGAGGCTGAGAGGAAGATAACAAGAGAGAAAGAGACGCAGAAAGAGAACTTAGAAGTAACCTGACACTATAATGCTCTTCCATTTGTGTGAACTCTCCTCCAATCCTCTATCCATCTAGCAGTGAGATGTTGCTTACACAAAGGGCACATCTAGAGATCAGCTCTGTGTGGGGTTTCATCTGATACCAATGACTGTAATTATAGGAGTGGGGGAGACAGACAGACAGACAGAGAGAAACATGTTTAATACAAACCGTGAAATGAAGCAATCTCACTTCTTTTACAGTTGAAACATGCACTAAAAGTATAATTTGTCATGCTTTCCAGATAGATACGCGCACATTCTCACATTTTAGCGCACATCTGCATGAACGCACACATGCATGAACGCACACATGCAACCTCGACTTTGGCTCAGGGTGTTTGGAAGAGACAGTGATCTTTATGAGTTAATGCAGGCCCTAGAGGTGATGGCTCAGCTGCTGCCTTAGTTCCACAGCCCACCCAACTAGGCTGCTAGTGCTAGGAATTTTGTGTACATCAATGCACCTCTGCCTTTTAGGTATAGCTTGTCGCAGTACCCTTCAGTAACATGCACTGTACAACAAAACACACCAGGAGATTTTGACTTGACTGATCTTGCACAAGGTTGTTCCTGAACACGAGGTGAGCCGAATGCTAAGCCAGATAAATTGCAGTGCAGATAAAGCCCAGCTAGAGTAGTTTCATTTTAAAATGCATTTTGGCAAAATGACCCTTCTCCTTGAGAAAATATACTGTTGGAGAAAATATGAGTGCTTTTCTCGAGGAACCTGTCATCATTGCAACATCCTGAAACAACACTTGAGAAATACTCATTGACCCACATTATTGTTGTGGGTGGATAAACATTGAGATGACCTCGCAATGAATCTTTAACTCATCTCTCTTTTTAAAGCCCCCCCCCCCCCCCCCCCCCAAATCTCCATGCATTCGCCCCACATCTCCCTCTCTAAATCTCTGCGTCCCACACACACACAGAGTCTTGCTTGTGATTTTGCCATTTATCAAACTCCAGACTGTAACACCCCCGCCCGACAACCCCCTACCCCCCGAATCCCCCACTTTTTTTTCCTCTGTTATCTTGAGTTGTGAAAACATGGCTGCCAGAGGTTGGTGGGAGACAGAGGGGGCCTGCTGTCTATTGTGGCTGCTCTGGCTCGGTATCTGGTCCTGTGTGAAGACAGGGCAGGTCTCTTTCTCTTTAGGACAGAGACAATAAACAAGGTTGTTTGTACAACAAGAGTCATGGAATGCCTTGATGGGAAGCAGGCAACCAGCTTGCTAAAGCACATGCACATGTACACTGGGAAAATGTGATCAGTTTATAAAGCATCTTTTCCTCTTTTTCATGCTTCTGTGAGAGGAGGATGAATAAGCAATACTGTCCAAACATTGAACACAACTCTTCACCTCAGCTACAAAGTGGCCACTGCAGTGTTTAAGTACAAACTTCAGTCACTTAAACTTCTTGTATATGTGTAGTTTTATTAGGATACAGTATGACATTATTACAGTTTAACAGGTCTAAGCAGTGTTTTGCCTCTTTTGAAGGATACTACACAATATACAGGGATAGAGTTCGTCCATTAATTTCGGTGTTTGAACACAAGATGGCGTCCTTGGAGCAGAAAGTTGACTTGCTGTAACGCTACACCTCCATCCTACCAGGCATGGCACTCTACACAGAGGACTGATGGCAATGATAACAATGAGCAAAATAGAATATTAAATATCAAGTAAAGTGAATTAAACTAAACTAAACTAAACTAAAATAAGCTAAAATCAAGTAAAACAGAGAGTATATGAAATAATGAAAATAATGGATTAAAAGGAAATATGGCAGAAAGGCATTTTAAGTTTAATGGCCCTTCATTTGGCTTTGTTTTAACCACCTCAAATTTTCAGCCAGTGCCACCATATGCACAATATTTAGTTTACGTTTTCTTGTGTTAGAGTGTGTGTATCTGCATGTGTGTAATTGCGCATGAGGGTTGCACACTCTTTCATGTGTGTCAGACAGAGAAAGAAAGATTTTTATTGACATTTCTAGCTAAGTAACCCATATAACTGTTCTTTATACGCTAATTTTGCTCTGAAGCTACGATAAGGCTTTGTAAACACATTCTTGGATTGGCTGTGCCTGCTACCTTGCATACTTCCTACTTTGAATTACACACACGCACGCAAAAACACAGAAACATTCGCTCACACTCACACACACACACAGACACACACAAATGTTTGGAGACAACAATAGCATGCAAACATAATCATCATGTAATCATCCCCAATTAGAGATACCCAGGGGTAAGTGAGGCGGTGAGGACAACAAGCACTTTCAATTCCTTTAAACAAAAAGACGGAGTGAATTATTATGTGTGTGTGTGTGTGTGTGTGTGTGTGTGTGTGTGTGTGTGTGTGTGTGTGTGTGTGTGTGTGTGTGTGTGTGTTAATCCATACATGTATTTCCATTTTGTGCAGTATCTGTAAGTTTTTAGAATAGCATGGCTTTCTTCTCTTATCCATTTATCCATGCTCCTGTTTTGCCAGTGCTCTTACTGAGACAGCTTCTTAGTCTCAGATAAAGAAGACAACTTACTTACATGGCTCAACATAGAATTTTTTTGATTTCATGTGCTTTCATTCTTAACTGATCTGGTGCCCTGCTGGGGTGCAGGAGGTCACATGTTCAGTTGAAATAATATGTTTTGTTTTGTTTTGTTTTTCAGGTCAACAGACAGTGGTTGGTTTAAACCTGCAAAAATGGTAGGAGGGGATGAGGTTCTGCAAAGGTCATGGACAGGATTCAAATCCAGGACATCATAGTAAGCACCATAGGGTGCCTCATAAAAGTGTTTTTCAGCAGAACACTGAGCCTCAACACACTTCCATGAGTCAAATTATGATCAGTGTAAACTTTGTGAATGTGTAGGAGGCTACATGCACAAAGTAAATAAATTGCAACATTCTGATGGCCTTTATAGGTAGTAAATAAGCAAATTCTAAGTAATGCATTATTATCAACCTTTAAAAATTCCATGGGAGCTGCTTTTAAAATGAATAATTATTACGGATACTTTGGTTGAACTGAGCTTCTAAAATATGACTTTCACTTTCCCCCTTTCACAAAAAATATAACCCAAGCAATATTTTCTTTTCCAATCACCAGAGGAAAAAAAAAAACACATGGATGTTTAGCATCCCAGTTTGGTGCATGTTTTGTTAAAGGATCCTCAGCAAAGTTTTACCTCCCCTCAGGCATGTGCTCTCTGTGCATTCTGTGAATAGTAAAGATCGTCCAAAATAAAGCCAGTTCTCAATGCCCCAGGATGTTTTCATCCCCCGTAAATATGGGTTAATTGATTAGAACTACACCACGGTTTTGGCATGGGGATTGCAACACGGATACAGTGCATTATAGTAAGAAACAACTTTGTGACAGTTCTAATAACATGCATGTGTTACTGGCACTGAAAGGTAAAGCAGACACTTGATCTGCAGCAAAGCATAGCATGTGTGGGTGGATGTTTTGGAGATTAGATAAAGTGATTGATTATACAGAAACTCTGTGCATGAGACAATGTTGAAGTGTCAGTAATGGTGAAGAAATTCAGAGTCCTGCTGATTTACCTTTGGACTTAAAATCCTGTCCCACTTGTGCTGCAAGATAAAGCCATACAATGCCATATTGTTGCTTCAGTCAAAGTGTCCTGTGTAAAGAGACTCAGAGGGAGAAAAAAACAATGAAGTGGAGTACATTTTGTTCTTAACTTTCTCTTTTTCAAACCAACACTTCAATCATAGACGCCATCGATCTCGTATACTGATTGTTGAACTGGCAGCCCTGTCATTTGTCCCAGCTCCCTATGTTGTAATTGCACATCTGTCCCTTCCTTTGCACTCTTTGTCCAACCCTGTCTGCTCCCCACACTTCACACAAAATCGCTCACAAAACATGTGTCCCTGCATGCAAAAACATACAAACACCCATGCTTATTGACAGCCCCATGCACCCACACTATTTTTCTCCTCTCTTGGTCTCATGCGCTCACACAAACACACACAGACCGAGCCAAGAATTTGCTTGTTAGAAGTTAGTTACTAGTGTTGAGCCTTGTAATTGACTAACCTCTGCTCTGCCGCGCTCTCCTCTGCTTTGCTCATTTTCGTCGGCCCAGTCCAAAACTCTCCAAGAAACATGAACTTCTCTTGAACTCCCTTCTCAGAGAGACACAGCGAGTGAGGGTGTGACAAACATAACTTCTTTCAGTTAATATACTGCACAGTGTAGTGTCACAGTGTTTTTGGCCCATGTGTCGAGAGAGAGTGAGGTAAAGAAAGGCCAAGACGAGGGAGAAACGGAGAAAGAAAGAAGATGAGGGATTTTGCAAAATAGCCACAAGCTATCTTTAAATGACTGTATGTTGTAATTATTTCTGACCTTCTATCATAAATCCTATCACTGTACCTTCTACTTAATTTGGGATGTTTGAGATCCTGGGGAGTAACAGCGGTTAGGGTTCATGATGTGCGTGCATTAAACAGTGAATGTAACCATGACACTCACTCTGCTATTTCTGCAACAATGAAGTCAATCTTAAAAAGTTCAGGGCAGTAAAGAGGGGGTCACTCCAAACTAATGGAAACTCATTAATGTACTGTATAAAATGCACCAAAGTCAAGGCACAAAGGGAAACATCTACAGAGTAAAGGGCAGTAATATACTGTGTATAAGACGTAATCAGGCCAAAGTTACCATGGTTTTCAACCAAGCATGAAAGCAGCAAAGCAGCTAAACTTTGTAGTTAGCAGGAAAGAAATAGTTTGACATTTTGGGAAACTACACTTATCTCCTAGTATAAGACAGGAAGATCAATGCCACTGTCATGTCTGCATGCTTAGTACTAAGCTGATCACATTGATGGGGTCACATTTAATAGCATGCCAGGTTCAGGGTCATTTGAACGCATTTTAAGCTTTTTGTGTGTTATTTAACACCGTATCAGTTAGGGTTGGGGTTAGGCAAAAAGCAAAAAAAATGCCTAGTGATAACAATCAAAATGACTTAGGGAAGCTGTTGTCTTATTCATATGCCATTTGGTGAGACAGCCCCCAGCCAACTAGCTTAGTTTCACATGGATTGGATTTCGCAGGAAAATGTAAAATGTAACAAAATCTCCCTAGCAGTATATCCAAAGCTCACTCATTAATATGCTACATCTTGTTTGTTTAACCTGTGCAAAAACATACCTTGTACACAGTGGGTAACAACCTCAAACACTGTGCATGCCAGTTTTTAATAATATGAAAAAAAGCTAGAAGTGTCTTGCTTTATTTAACAAATACTATAAATTTACGCAGTACAAATTTGCTATTTATTTATTTATTAATCTGATGTCAGTAGGAGAAGATCACAAAAGGAGTCATCACTGACTTTATGTTGAACCCAAGGCAACGGCCACATGACAAATGAAGTTTTAACTCTTACTGTGTTTAGGCCAAAACCCCACGTGAATCTAAAATTTTAAAAGTGGTATTGTCTGACAGAAGACAAACAGTAAAAGCCAAAGATAAAATTCTGTATTTCTATGTGTTTCACTATAGTGGTAAATCACTGTTGTTCCATGATACTACCACACTAAAAGTTAACAGTCTGACTACACAAGACCATAGACTACATATTCATAAATACAGTATGACCTAATGTGTTTACATGGCACTCGCCACCAGACTGTGAAAACTTAGCTCGGCCGTATCTCTCCCTGCAGGACAATAAAGTTTCAATTGAACCAGACACTGCAACTCTGCAAAAACATGGGCACTATTGGGAAAACTCTGTGTTTTAGTTTATTATTGAATTAAATGTTCAGCAGGTTCATATTTCGTGTAGCAGAGAGAGCGAGAGTGATAAAAATAATAAAAGGTTTTCGAGGGCTACAGGAAAATCGCGATGAGACAAAAACTTTTAGGCTCAAAATAGGGTACTATGAAATGAACCTGGCATGAGCGTTTAACGAAAATAAAGTCTTTATGTCTCTAGACACAGGAGTCAAGTTGATCTGAGACCAGCACTGAAATGTTTCCCACATCATTTTTAATGAATGTAACTGAACAGGAACATACTCTCCAGTGAAGAATGGAAAACAATTAAAGGTGTGTGTATGTGTGTGTGTGTGTGTGTATGTGTGTGTGTGTGTGAGTGTGTGTGTGTGTGTGTGTGTGAGAGAGAGAGAAACAGAAAGAAGGAGAAACATAGAAAAAGGGTCAGAGGGAGTAAGACAGCAGACCTAACTCCTTGGCAGAGGCCTGCAGACCAGATGGAAGCTGTGTGTATAATGGGTCTGTATGCAGTGCAGGAGTATGTGCACGATATCCTTTATCATTATGAGTAATGTGCAGTAGGTCCATAGCATGAATATGTAATGTGTGTGTTAAAATGTGAGGTTGCCTACTGGGATCTACACAAAAAAGAGGCCCCAAAGTCTTTATTCCTACTATGTTTTGTGAACTACTATATAACAACAAACAACAACAAACTGCATAGGTTCATAGCTTCTATAGATGTTTGCTTAAACCACACTGATGTAATAATATAGTAAATAATTTGATGTCAGTGAACACAAACTTTAAGTCGGATTAACGTGTGGTTCAACAGTTTCTGACATTTCCATTCACACAGATAGTTCCTCCAGGTAATGTCTAGAAAAGTTCAGGGCTGCGGTGCAAAAGCAGCTTTTTTTTTTTTGTTTGTTTTGTTTTTTACAATTATATTTTCATTGTCATGTGTGGCCATTGTTCATCAATAGTTACACAGACCTGCTTTAAAAAAATGTAGGAAACAGGTCAGTTACAGACAGCTGAGTGACAATTACAGGATAAAAGAGTCATAAAGTCAGAAATCCTGTCAGTTACGAAACAGTGTCGAGCCAAAGTTTGATAACATTAGCTAACATTAGCCATGATACACTACTGGTCACACCAGAAGGCTGTAGAACCCAAACCCCTGTATATCTCTGAGTATCCTGAGCAGAGCATAGGTTGTTACTGCTTATGGATACAACTTACACAAGGAGAAATGTCTTATTTCTTCTTTCAGAAGTTACGGTCTTGCTTTAAGTTACACATCTGACTTATGGGCTCTTTTGTTCTTCTAATTCTGGCTTTGTGAGTCTGACTTTTGAGTTACCATTAACATTTTCAGCTTCATCGTAACTACCATTACTTCTTTTTTTTTGCTTTTCTGATGGGAATTTGGCTTTCATATCTTCCAGACTGTTTTACAGTAAAGGGAAAAAAAGCATCTTTAACACCTTTTAATAATTTGGTTTATAGGATTGCTTCACTGGATCACAACAGAGGTCCCATCTGCTGCTGTTCTTGATTCTCCAAGTGGAGGGGGTGAGTTGGGGGGTGTTAGTGATGAATGAGTCATGTTTATAAGGAACTGTGATTCAGAAAGTAATGTTATTATCAGTCATGATGACAGCAAGGGAAGAAGAAAGATCGGGATGACAGCATGTAACACATCCTGCTGTAGAACTGAACCTGAAGTCAGAAAAAACATTAAATGTACTAATAGGCCTGCTTTCCTTATATGCCTTGAAATAATTAAGCACAAAGTTGCCCCTTTGGGATCCCTTGGGAGAAAATTTGATGTGGGATTGTTTCCCTGATCTTCTAAATT
This sequence comes from Toxotes jaculatrix, assembly GCF_017976425.1. NCBI lineage: Eukaryota > Metazoa > Chordata > Actinopteri > Toxotidae > Toxotes > Toxotes jaculatrix. Next base: position 18,614,251 of record NC_054408.1, read on the forward strand.
TGTGTATGGCAACTTAATTGCGTCTGAGTGCTAAACTTATGTAGTGTTTTACTACTCTGGTGACTCCATGCTGGCAGAATGCTTGCTTCCCTCCACTGGTGGGGGAAAACCTTTTTATTTGTGGTTTCTGAATCTTTATTCTAAGCTACTCATAAAGCACTGAGATGAGTGATATCATGTGGTCTTCATCAACAAGGGAGCTTTTTGTTATACTTTATAGCCATTTAAATCGAAAGATTAAAGGCCATGACACACAGGGAAGGTTAGAGAGCAATGGGAACTTCAGCTGACAATTTTAACAAACCCTCATTTCTTTACGACACATTCCCTTCTGACAGAGCACAAAAGGGGCTTCACATCGATGGAATACAAACTTTGCAAACCAACCTCCAATACACATCTGATTGTTTTTAAATAAATGCTTGTTCCCTTAAAAAAAAATTTAAAGGACAACTCCATTTGACTTTACACATCAAGATCAGTTTACTTGACATGGTTAATGCAACTCAGCCTTTTAAAACAATTGTATAAAGTCTTTTGTGGCTACTAATGTCAACAGGAGTTATCGATCAGGAAGAGTCTCATTCACTCAAAGATGTTGTTGGATACGCCATGGGAAGAGCAGGAGAGCAGAGTGCCCCCTTTAATTCAAGTCAAACCAGTAGGAAAGTATGTCTTGCTGTTGGTGGAGGTGTTGAAAGATAAATACTCTGAAATAGGAAGTTCTAACTGAAGCATTAAAGCCAAGAGTGAAGTAATGAATTAAATCATGAAGTTAAAACTTAAACACCCTGACGTGAACACACAGAGGAGTTGGTCATGGCCATGGATCTCAGGATAAAACATCAGAGACAACCTAATGGTCTTTCATCATCAATCACGAGTTTTTAAGATACACTTTTTTTGTTGTTGTTGTTTTTAAAGTCTGTTATTACAGCAGTATGGGCTTCATCATCATTCTCATCCTCCTCATCATCATTCTCAGCAAACCCTCAATTCAAACACAAGGGTAATTTTCTCTTTTGCAACAAAGTCCTCCTCCTCATCACCATCCTCATCCTCAGCATCGCTCCTCCAGTGAATATAAATGTTCGCCCTCACAGAGGGCGCAGGCTAAGTGTTTCTGGTTTCCTTATCTAAAAGGATCTCTATCCTGCTTTAACGAGGCACTTGACCTCCCTCGGCGCTCTCTTACTCCCCGAGTGACGCAAAAAGTGGGCAGGCGAAGCGCTAAGTGCAGTAGTTTAGAGGACTATCGGTGCGCACCGAAAAATCACTAGTCAAGCAGACTTCATTTAGAGCGCCTATCTTGGATCAGCCGACCCTCTCGGATGTTATACCAACACAAAGACCTTGTTGACGGAGATACCGGGATGTGTACGGATGTGTGTGAGAAAGAAAGGACTGACTTTTCCTTAAACTTGTAGCAAGCTCCTCCATTCAGTAAGTTGAGCGGTTGATGAAACTTTTCTTGAATGAGTATCCCGCCGCTGGCTGGCACATCTGGACTCAGGGTAGACGGAGCTGTCAAATCTCCAGCGCCAACTTTTAGCCGGACCTGACCTGACCCCCTTTTTTACTTTGTCCTCCCTAAACTTTTAGGCGGAATATTGGACTCTTTTCTTTTCTTTTTTCTTTTTTTAATTCTTTTTTTTTTTCATAATTACAAAACAAAATGGATCACTCAGTGCTCAGAGTAACATGCATCTTGGTGGTTATCTGTATCTTGGATAAAAGGTGAGTTGAAAGAAATTAGGGATATCTGATTTCAAGCTAAAAAAAAAAAACAACTTTATATTTGTGTTGGTTGAATACTTAAGGAATACATCTAGGTTTTCTAATCTAATGATTCTATGTTAAAAAGATGTGTTTTACTTTTCAAAAAATCATAGCACAAATTATTAGTTATCAATAGGATATAGTGAATAAATAAAATATCATTTAACAACATATAAGTCAATTTTCATCCATGCAAGTAAAAGTTAAATAACCCACTCTATTTTGGCTGACACGTGTGTTTCAAGCTATCACATGAAGAGGATAAAGAAAATAAAGCATGCACAATTTGCCTACTTGTTTGCAGTTTTACTATCTGTTGCCAATCATCTGCTGTCTCATTCCTAAAAAATGTTGCCAATCAATAAAAAGTTGCCCTTTGGAAAGATAGTTGTTGAAACAGGTCTACTCTCAAAGCAGGAAACACAACAGGTAGCAACAGAAGCCTAACTGCAATACAGAGACACACAGTTCAAAATGCAATGCCACCAAGAAAGTAGGACACCACCATGCAAATGAACATCTGATGTTACTGCGAACTGTGTTTTGATTCATGTCCAGAGCTGGTTGCTCAGTTCAGAAAGAGCACCAGGTGATTTGTGGATGTTTGTTTGTTCCTCTGATATCAAGGTGTGCGAAACATAAATGTGTAGAAGTTACACGTTCATGAAACTGAAGGAAGTATGCAAATTTGCTGCAGCTGTGTGTGTGTGTGTTACTGTACACGCCTCCCTACACCTGGATATTTGCGTGTGCATTTCAGGGTAAACTTGAGAATGTGTGTACACAGATGTGTGTGTGTGTGTGTGTGTGTGTGTGTGTGTATGACCACAGCCATGTATGCTCCTCACTGCATGTCTCTCAGTCGTATGAACACTGAGACACACAACCTGTGTTTTACTTGTAATCATAATGAAAAGAAAAGCTCTGTGCATTTCAGCTCTCAAGCCATCATCAGTGCAGCCTGTGTTTTCCTTGTTACTGCTGTTACTGTTTCCCTGTGAAGTAGAAAAGAGCTTTGACTGTTGTCAACTGAATTACTGTTGTTCACATGATTGATCTGCAACAGAAGCAGGAGGCAACTGAGTGAAGAGTCACGACTTACAGCTAAAAAAGTCACAGAACTTATATGCTAACGTATTTTCTGTAGTGATTTTATGAGGCAGGTAAGTTGCTATTTTCCCTGCAGGTATGTAAAGTCTGTTACTAGAACTACCAAGTAACAGTAGTTCACACTGGTGCAGTTCCCTCATCGCCCACTTGAACTCACTTGTTCCACTGTATAACCATTATCTTGCACAGTTAAGGAGACAAACAAACCTGAATTAGGCCAAATTAACACTAAATGTAAATGTTCACATTTTAGCGCATACATTTAAATCAGCATTTTATTGTAGCTTTATGACTTCAGAAACCTAGAATGAGACAACATTCCTGTAAAATCACCAACATGATCCAAAACCCATTTCTTTTTATCTGCTGTCAGTAAGCATTGGTTATTTTGTTGCCAAATCATGTCATAGTCAACAGTTGTAGCTCTCTTTTTTATTTTGGCGACAACTTTGCATGATCATAAACTGAATCAGTCTGAGAAACAAAAAAACAAATAGAGTGCATTTCCCCTTCTGTCAGCATCTGGAGATGGTTTTATAAGCGTTAACCCACATTATGTGTATTATTGAGGTTTTACAGCAATCAACTATACTGGGGACCCATCAAGTCGGGGCGCCTGTCTGGTATTGTGGGAACTGACTGTTGGTGCGACACCCAAGGAACATTAACAGAGCTCTTACCAGTCGTAACTAGCAACAGCAGTGTACGGAGACAGAGGGATTTTAAACGTTTTATGTTGTTGTCGTATGTCTTGTCAATAACCTGACCTGTGTGCTCCATGCAGGGTAGACTCCAATGAAATCTTGGGCCTGAAGCTCCCCAACATCGACCCAATCCTGAACGCCAACACGGTGTGTCTGACATTGCCGGGCTTGACACGGCGCCAGCTGGAGGTGTGCATGCGGAACCCGGACGTGACGGCATCAGCAATCCAGGGAATCCAGATTGCCATTCATGAGTGCCAGCACCAGTTCAGAGGCCACCGATGGAACTGCTCCAGCCTGGAGACTAGGAACAAAATACCCTACGACAGCATAGTCTTTAAAAGAGGTCAGCATTTTACACACATACAAGTCACAGTACAAAATATGTTATAGAGATGGTTCTGATATATAACTTCATTTGAATTCACATTTCAGTTTTGTAGACATTTTCCATGTCTTTCATGAAAATGTGGCGGTACAAAACAAGTTTTAAAAGTGACAAAATACCCAATACCCAATCACTTACCAGACTCTTTATCAGCTAAGAAGGACTTTAAAACAGTTTGTACATTAGGCTACAGAGGTGAGATGTTGCCGTAGACTACCTGCTGAAAAAAACAACAGAGTAAATTCAAAAGTTTGGTCTTCAAACACACTTTAATAGAATACCTTGAAAGGATAGGCTTAGAAAGATTAGCTGCCACAAAGATACACGTCCTAAACAAGCGCTGGGATAATATACTGTAATTCTTCAAACAAAGCCATAAAAAGAGATCATTTTCCCCATCGTTACAATTCCTGAATGTTATCTCACGACAGCAAGGTCCTCCAAATGGTTAGGTTATCCTTAGTGACTAGCAGACTGGTATCTTCTTTCTAACCACCTCTCTATGTCTCCTCAATAACCTGTACAAAAGAGCAGGTAACTTCAAAAGCAGTTAGTCACCTCCAGATTACCATGCCTGGTGCAGATCAGTTTTCTCTGTCGCTTTGTAGTGCTTGGAGCTTTGCAAGTCAGCCACAAAGGATGAAAGAGGATCTTTAGAGTTGGGAAGCCGTTAGATGGACTCATCCCAGGTAATTGACTGGAAAAGGCATCAATTTCTTAGTAGCCTGAGCACCTGGATAGATGAACAGCAGACAATGTTGTCCATAGTTTGAGTCTTGTGTTGACATCCCTTTTAATTGCACCAAATGAGGAAGCCGATAGTGCTCAAAATTGAATTATTATGAGACTTCTATGCCAATGTTGTATCCAACCCTTTAGGAATTGCTGAGAAATTAGACTTGAGACTTGAGGCATCATAGTGCACTGGCTGAGATAATCATTAAACTGTGTGTAATTTTGGTTATTTCTTTGGTACTATATGACAGCAAAGTACAGATATGGGTTTTCAAATTTTTAGCATAAAAAAGTGTATAAAAAGTTTTCAAAATGTGTGAAAACCTGGTTTCTGTAAATATCCTGATGGATGGTTGATGGAATCCCCCAAAATAAAAAAAAAAAAAAGATGAATTGATTAAATGCATCAGGTTTTTCCTGGAGGGGTGTTGCCATAAATTTATGTCCTCCTTAATCTGTGTGCCATATAATCATGCAACTTATGTTTTATAACTCTCATTGAGGATTTTATATCCAGTCACCGCCACAGAACTTTTAACAAAATACACTCTTAACTACAGTATATGCTTACACACCTCTGGACATACTTTCACTCCTCACTGACTCATTGAAAGGCTGTTTGTCATTATTAGTCGAGGCAGTTGCTAGTTGTCTGGCATCCCTGGTTTGCCTCGGGTGCAGAAACTCCAAACCACTGACATAAACAACCTCTTTAAATTGGATGATTCATCTGTTACATGTTGATACGTTCCGCTCCACAGAAGCTAAAAAATTGATGCACGTTAACATGCTGCAGCCTTTATTGCGTGCAGCTACTGGCAGGACTTGAGACAGATTTACAGCCATGGATTAGATGGAATTGTGGAGATTAACACAAGTTCTCAGTTTAACTGCCCATAGAAAAATAAACAACATGGTCTCACACAAGGTGTATGTATACCAAACTGGTATTTTTGCTTGACAATTCATATACAATAACAACAAGTTTATCTATTTTTAAAAAAAAGCCTGTGAAGCAGTGTTTACACACTATGACACAATAATTCTAGTGAAACTGATACAATTGAAACGGAGCAGAATATCAGGTGCTTTACATTTCAGTGTTTGTTTGGATCCTCTCTGGCCCTGCCACGGATCTCTCAGCTGATGGTCTGTAATAACTTTTATGGGCCCATGTTCACTCCCGTTTAGCTTGCATTAAAAACTAGGCTAAAAAGGACGTCAGGCGAGACATGGATAGACAGAAATAGGAGAATCTCTCTCTTCGTGTGTCTTTCTTTCCTTCTCCCTCTCTTTCTCTGTCACTGTGTCTGTGTCCTCCCTCGCTGGGCTGCTCCTAATGCTTTTACTTCCCTTGCCAGTGCAAGTGCTTGTGAATTTGCTCTCAGCACTTTCCCAACTCTCAGTGGCAAAAGCATAAACCTGTTTAGTCGGTTTCTGTAACACAAAGTGACAGTTTCCTTTGAATCTTTAATTCATTTTGCCACTTCCTCTACCATCAGTTCAGTCGGGCGTGCCGCAGCCGGTGAATTATTTGTTAGATTGATTTGTTCCCAGCCTTCCGGGGGCTTGAATCGGGGAGCCCGGCTCAGAGCGGGGCTAGAGCTAAAACAGGCTTTCTATGTATGAGGATGTGCCTAAGTGCCGTCCCTCTTGATTCCCCCTCCTCGTGTGAGTCAAGGTGGTAGGGGGGTAGGAGGGGCAGAGTGGGACTCAAATTATATATGTAGTCAGTCCAATTTCAGACAATCCATTTTTTCAGGTCTCAAGCCAAACACGTAATTGCTGTACTTTATCAGACATTGAACATTCAAGCTGCTACAATAACTCATTTTTATTATGACAATGGATCTACTTGTATGTTAAAGTGATGGCTCCTAGATTTATCACCTGACTTTGCAGGTCATCTCAGCTCTGTGGAGAGTTTTGGAGTCTTTAACATAACTGTCTCAACACATTTGTGTTTTCAGATACAGCATGAGGCTGTGTTCAGCAAATAAAGCTCTGATTTAATGACTTGTATTTGTCAGGTGGCCAGAAACAGGACTGTTGCTCCACAGCAACTGTTTGCTTACAGAGTCACTCTGTTGAAAGTTGTCAGTGGAATATCTGATAATGAAGGTTCACGGGCAGATTGTGTGCAGCTAGACAGCTCATGTTGCCGACTTGTTGAAATGTAGCATACTGCTTCAGATTTGTTGCTGAGTGAAAGTCAGTCTCCATCTGGTGTTAACACTCACCACTGAACAGTGTAAAACTACCAGTGAATGCTAATATAACTCTGTGTGACACTGCACAAGTTGCACACCAATAATTCGGCTTGCTTTCATGAACGCTTAAGAAGAGCATGGCAGTGATCCTTCAGAATGTGACAGGATGTTTAGCTAAACATTTGCATTTTAACCATCATATTGGATGATGATGGTCTTATGGAGCGAAACAAGCTTTGTATTCCAAAATATATGTGAGTATAGTTAAGTTTTAGTGTACTATAGAGGAATATGTGTTGTAAAGTTGCATAAGGGAACTACAGTGGGTACATTTCCATTTCACATAGGCCTATAGTGATTCTGTTGCCTCTGACTGTTTGTCCAGTGTCACAAAAGCAAAGAACTCCAACATGATAGTGCCAAACCTTACATTACATCTCACATAACCAAACTAGCATCAAGTTTACTTGAATTTATAAATAAAGAAATAACATCAAAAAGGGGCGGTACCAGTTATTAGCTTTTTATTTGACTCCAGCAAGCAGCCTGAATCATTTCCCCTTCAAGCGGCGTGCTATAAACCCCTAAGTGGTTTCTTTTCATGTTTTTTTTACAAGTTTCCATTATAATCTTCACTGTTTTCTACACCAGTAAGTGACCGCCATTGGGGCTTCTTTTACGGGACCTGAGGGTACCATGCTCACAGGCAGTAAGCTGATATCCAACATAAAAACACTGTAGAGGGTACGAGCTCAACTGCTGCTGTTGCATTACATCCCTCAATATTCACAGATTTCACAACTGGAGTATATCACAGAAATATATCAACGTGGATAGGGTGAATGTGTATGTGTGTTTATGTTGCCAGTGTGTATGTGGGTGTAAGAGAAGAGTACTGTAACATTAGTCTTCTGAATTACAGATCAGTTGCGGTCGAGTTGCTCATTACATGTGCCGTAAGCAAGTTAGACTTTCTAAAGGAGAAAGGGATGTGTTTAGCTGTAAAAGCAATAGCAGTAGCAAATGTCCTATAGAGAGATTACATGCACACAGTCATTTAACCACCTCCTCTACATGCAGTAGTCCGCCGGAGCCAGTTTGAAGTGATTATAAGGCAAAAGCCGCGGTATGGCATAATTGGGCTCCCTAAGCTAAACACATGCACGTAAAGTACAGTGACACATTGTTTGGTCCTAAACTTTCATCGCAAGATGTCAAGAACAGATCATACTCCAGCCATTTGATGCCATTCAGTCCCTAAGTCAGTGACCTCTGCTGCCAATCACCCAGGACCCAATGAGATGGAAATCTGATGAAAGATTGAGAGAGAGATTGATGGACAAAGCCTGAAATACACCCGCTGAGGTTCAAGGCCTGTGATGTTTCATGCAGTGCTGCAGCACAAATTCATGAACCCTTTAGCTACCTTTCTACTCACAGTAGGTTGCACATGTAAGCAGACAACAATGAGTTTCACAGCTGAATATGTATGTATATAATCAGCTGGACAGACAGAAGGAGACACAGCCCTGTTTAGTAACAGTGTGTGAGTCCTCTGTGAGTCCTCTGATGGGAGTGGTGGGGGCCTGTTCGTGTTCAGCTGATCCTCAGAGACGACATACGCAAGTGTTTGGAACACTTAATTGCTATTGTCCCAGATGTTTCCCCTGGTTTTATGAGATTTGGCGTGTGTATATAAACGTGTGAATAAAATCTTATGTGTATCCTTATCAAAACAGAGGAAGCTCTTGTGCTACAGCTTTACTGTGAATGTGTCAAACAAAGCATACAAGGCATCACTGAAGTGCAAACTCACTAAGCATTATGGCACAAGTTTCTAACAGAGAAGTTAAATGACCGTCTCTCTCATTTAGCAGTTGTTAAACTGAGTTTCAGGGCTAGGAAAATCACTTTACATCTTAAAGTTGTATCCAGCAGTTTTACCACCAAACTTTAATGAGGGGAATGAAATAGTTTTGCTTCTATTCTGATGTTGTTTGGGTTAAAAGTAAAAAAAAAATGTGCCACAGCTAAAAAACACTTGTAAGCAGCAGCACAGTCAGAGTCATCTGAATTTGGATTTTTTTATCGAGCAGATGTCATCCTCCATCATCCGTTTACTGTACCTGGTAATCTTCTCATTTCACCTGACAGGTTCATGACACATGCACAGTGGTATGTTCTGACTGCAGGATATTGAAAATGTTCTAACATTTCACATGAACTGCCTTTTATGATACGTGGTATGCCTCTGCAGCGGCTGCTTGAAGAACAAACCAACCAAATACTAACCAAATACTGATGTACAGTATACACATGTCAATCAGTCAATCCTCATGCTTATGTCATTTTGGAAATAGCTGAAAAGTGCTGTCAGTTTAGAGAGTAAATTCCATCTTCCCTGTCTTGGACTAAACTGTATTATCACACTTGTTATATCCCTGTCTTTCCTTGAAAACTTCCTCTACATTTTGTTGTATATTAACACCACTATCATCTCCCTTTGCCCATAGGTTTTAGAGAGAGTGCCTTTGCGTATGCCATTGCAGCAGCAGGCGTGGTGCACGCAGTGGCCAACGCCTGCTCCATGGGCAAACTGAAGGCATGCGGCTGTGATGAGAAGCGACGTGGGGACGAGGAGGCCTTTCGCATCAAACTGCACCGCCTGCAGCTGGAGGCCATCCACCGGGGGAAGGGTATGGTACATGGCGTCATGGAACACTTCCCCGCCGACCTGCCGGGACCCCAGGACTCATGGGAGTGGGGCGGCTGCAGCCCTGATGTGGAATTCGGAGAGAAGTTCTCGCGGGACTTCCTGGATGCCCGCGAGACCTACAAAGACATCCATGCTCGTATGAGGCTGCACAACAATAGAGTTGGGAGACAGGTGAGTGTGAAGTGAGAAGATGTGAGTGTGTGTGTTTTTGTTTCCCAAATTTGTATGCCTGCTTCTATAATATTTGTCGTACTGCCCTGCACGATTTTGATTAGAGTAAGCCCTGTCAGACACCCACAGCTTACCCATATCACATGCCCAAATCTAATTTTTTTTTTGTTTTCTCTGTGGTGTTTTTAGTCAGGCACCTAAGAGCACCAGCACCTAACAGCTTCAGCAATACAGTACTTATCAATACATACTTAGCAATTTGTGGATTTCCGTCTAATTAAAGAGGCAGTCCACTGATCACTGAGACACTGATACACATCCAGAGCAGTTTACTCATCAGATGAAATGCTACTTCCTGTAAAAAAAAAAAAAAAAAAAAAAGTCTTTTTGTGGCTGTCAAGGGAGCTCTACTAAACTGGGATGGTCTAATGAAAGATGGCTTCTAGTGCCATTATGGGATCAAGTGTTTTTGGAGCTTGGTCTGAGGCCAATGGTCAGGACTGTGTTGCACCAGCTATTCATATGTCTATTAATATGTTAACACTTAAGGGCCTCACAAGTTCTTAGTGACTAGCAGCTAGTTTGAAACTAGCGTTTCCCTTTCAAGAGCAATCAACATAGTGCATCTGGATTCAAGTTTCTGCTGCTTCAGTTTTGAACTGAAAATAAATGTTGTTTATGCAAATAGAAAACTCTGCTTACATTTGAAATTGGCCAAGTTAAATTTGAGTTGACTCTATCTCTTATATCTACAAGTTACATTATATTATTATAGATGATTACACAGTATAACAGGTGGATTGTGGATAGTGGGTGGATTGTGTGCTGCTGGACAAGTGGTAATGTCCCAATGCACAACACAGTCTGATTTAATTGCTTGGGTCAACAGTGACCTGTCATTGTTACAATGCTGTTTATTTCCGCCGGTGGAGACTGTTTATAGGGGTTTTACGGTTACTCTACAGTTCAAGTACTGAAAAAAGTTTTAAGTAATTTGAACTAGAATGTGACGTTAATCAAAACACAGTATGTTTATTTTAACAGCTCTGATAAATTACGTTTCAAAGAGGAATTAGATGTCTTATCACAGATACAGTTGTATTCTGTACAAACGTGTCACTATTGTAGAAAGTCCAACTCAAACACTTTTTGCTGAAGAGAGGTTACATTGTTGTTTTCCTGGAGAAGAAGTATATGGAAAACAACAACACTAATCAAGGAGCAACAGGCTGTGAACCTGTTTGCTAGTGCATTTTCATTATGCATAAGAAGAAGACAGATACAGGTGCAGTAGATTATAACTGATTTTTTTATTGTTAGGTTTTGGTAAATGTTTGGTAAAGTTCATCTACTTACTGTAACAGCTTTGACCTTTTCCCCTCTCCTAGTCCAGAGCGGAAAGAGGTACTGGTTAAGGTGGCCACTGCGGGAATTTCCAGTCTGATTCATCTTTTATGTATTAGTATTGCCTTAACATGTAGCCTCTGGGATTACATTAATACATACAGTATGTCTGTAGTAATTTTCCATTTTATTCAAATTCTATTTCACATGATGGATGATGATGTTAAGTTAAAAGAAGCATTGTCTTAAATGATTTGGTGGCTTTAATGTTATTTTTGAATTGTTATCAGATTAACAGAATAATGAGGCCATTAGATAAGCATAATATCCAAATCTGCACGTTCAGTAGATTGCATTTATATTTTGTGTCAGCCTGTTAGTGCTATTGTTCCCTTGATTAACACAGAAGCACATAATTGTTGTTTCTTATATTCACATTATGAGCATTTATGGTTCTTATGCTAGGGTAAAATATTTAAAGGCTCCCATATTTTAGAAGCTCTCCTGATCTAAACTTCTTTCAGCCAATGAGGTACAAAAGTGTTTTGCCTTGGGCAACGCAAGAGAAAGATGTAAATGACGGTGATAAGCCTTGATGATGTCCAGCTCTGTGCTGGAACAGAGACAAGAAGCGGCCGTAAATTACTCATTGTTCCCTGTTTCCTCTTGAGTAATTTGGGACTGTATCTTTCAATCAGTTTACTTCTGGTTTCCTTGATTATGCAGACAAAACACAAATGTGGAGCGCGTCAGCCGTACTCAACAACAGATGGCCTCCATGCTGTGGCCATAACGGTAGCACTACTCATAGATGTAGAACATAAGTCCCAATGAGTGGTGTGGACATAGGAGTAAACTTTGGGTGGCGGCTGATATGACATGAGTAGCAGGCCTCATGTATGTTGTCTTTTCTTTGTCTACCGCTTGAGGTCAAATTCAACCCAGTATTTAGACTTTTGGAGGGTGGCAGAGACTTATACACACATCCAAACCATCCCAGGTTTGATGCTGTTTTGGTTTTCTCTGTCAGTGTGTCTTTTCTTTTTCTTTTTCTTCTTCTTCTTTTCTTTTTGCAGCCATGTATCCTGTTGAAATGCCTTTGAAAAATATGCTGAAATCTGTCTTCTTGTGATGAGGAACTTCTTGTGATTTGAACTTGTAATAATGGAAAAAAAGGTTTACAAAAAGCAGTTATCGGAAGAGAAAAGCAAACACATAAGTGTAAATTAGTATAAATAGCTGTTAAAATAATCACACAGCTTCACTTTGCTGCTAATTCTGCTTTTCTGCTAATAATTGGTGATGCTCATATGTCATTGTCACTGATTTCAAATAATAACTTTTTACCAAGACACAATGACACAGATACCAATTTGCCTATTAGCCCGATATTTAAGTGCTGCTTTTACTGAGGCATAACCTCAATTACACGATGTGATACAGGACATCTTATTAAATAATTACAGATACAGAAGCCAGTTAGTAAAAGGCTGGCGAAGAACAACATCACTGCTCATGTTTTGACAAACTGACAAAATCACTTTTAGGAGCTGGAGAGAGTCAGAACCAAGTTACTGTTTCTTTTATACTTTGTCCATGAATTTGTTCGGCACTGTAGTAGCTTAATATGACTATATATGAAAACTGCTTTTACCTGTAGAAGTGACACCACTGTGTTAGAGGAGGTTCACTTTTAGAGGCACAAACAAATGAATGGTAAAATTAAACGATGTTAATGCTTTTATAAAAGCTTATACATTGAAAACAAGTTTATCAAACCAAGCCACTTCCACCATTTAGAGGGTGAAGTGCCCCAGAGAAAACCTTTCAAAATCAGAATATGTAATCACACCCTTTAAACTTTAAGAAGTACAACAGTAGCTCAAAGAAAACAAACTATAAATGGCAGTACTTAGCTTCGTTTTAATTTACAGTTTGATCTTTCAAGAATGATGTTTAGAAAGGCTGAATATTGGCTCTCAGATTACTCACAATAAATTTTGCTTTCAGTGTGCCAGGCTGCAAATTTCCAGCCAAGCGAGCTGAGGCACCCATCAAACAAGAAAAACGTTGACTCAAAGTCACCAACATCAAAGAGCTTATATGTTGTTTTTGGCAAAGACTCTGGTTACAACCAGCAGGGACTAAATGACACCCGGTGATCCTGACCCTTACCTGTTTCATTCCGACACAAGCCTGATGACCCCTGATGACCTTGGTAGGGTTCAAAGCTGAAGTATTTTGCCTGCTAACTTATCTGACAGATCTCAATATACGTCACTGTTACACAGGAGAAAAAAACATCTTCAAATACTCAGTTATGATCGGGAAAGAGGTGAATCCAAACTGTTACTATTTTGTTCAAATTACAAAAATTAGCTTAATGGACATTCATAAATCTGTTTTTACATAGAGTGGTTCACAGGGGTCTAAGTGACTTGTTAGATCTCACCACAAGTTAGAGATTACAACTTGAAGAGAGAGAGAGAGACAAATAGAGGAAACAGAGAGAGAGAAGGCACTGAAGGACTGAGAAAAAGAGGAAGACACCAAAAGCAAACTTACTATGAGTCATTGTAAAGCTGTTATACTGTAAAATACCACGTGCCTTGATGATTTCAAATGCTATAGAAAGCCACAACAAAACCCTGCTAAGACCTTGCGACACGCACACACGTGCGCACACTCACACAAGCACACAGCCCCTAGAATCAAACAGAAAACACTGACAGGTGGGGCCTCAAAATAATGCCTAGCCTTCCCGTGTCTTTTTCCTCCCACCGACCCACCACCTCACCTCTCTCCACCCCGCTCCTCCCCTCCACCCCCTGCCCCACTCCCCCCTCTCAGAGAAGTAGTCTTTAGGCAGAGGAATGCGGTGGTTTTTTAGCGGGGCAAGCATGTCGCCTCATGCCCACCCCAGGGTTCTCACGACGTCCCGTCTTGTTTTTAGCCCTAATTAGTGGCTGCTGGCAGTTTGGAAACAGATGTTTAAAACCCTGCAAAAGATTTTAGACTTCAAACACCGGGGCGGAAAGTAGAAAGAGATTCGCCCTTCCTTCCCTCCCCTCTTCCCCCTCTCCTGCTCTGCCTCCACCAACTTCTCTCCAGCAGGGCTGATTACAGAAATAATACTGTACACTAAGGAGGCGCAAGAAATTTGTGTCGAGGGGAGGGTTATTTACATGTGATGTCAGCATATAACTAACACCATACATATGTAAAGTTCAGGCTTTACAATCTTATTGTTTATACTTACACTTGCATAAAAAAAATATTTAAAAAAATGAATTTGAATGAGTAGCAGAATTTGTTGTTAAAATAATAAATAATACAGCATCGACGCTGTGAGATAGATCCCTTCTGAACAAATTTCAAAATGTGAAAACACAAGTAAATCAAAGTATTTACTGACTTAATATTCTATTTAATATGAAAGTTGCTTTACAGGAGGGATGAAAGTTCTTTAATGCAAGTAATGTATATTTTGTTTTTCTTCAGACTAATGTGAATTGTTCATTTTATATGCCAAGTAATTCGAATTCTGCACTAATTTTCCTGTGTAGATGCACAACTCAGCTTTCAGTTGTGTTGCCGCAGTGAACCATAACACACTGCTGTACAGTTGTTAATAAGAGCACTTTTAAAGGCTCAATAACAAGTTTAAAGTGTCTGTTTATGATATGGAAATACTACAATGGGGCAGTAAATTTCTTGGCCAAGTCTTTTTTTTTTTTCAGAGCATTTTTCTCAATCGTTTAGAGAGCACACCTCAAAACAAATGCTTGGCACGCTTTCTTGTGTTCATGTTGCAGAGCTTAGAGCCACGCAGAGGTTCTGTTGAGTCCTGTCTGTTCATTAGGCAGGTGGTGACAGTGCTGGCTATGCAACAGTCTGTAGTTGTAGTGTTACTGGCAAGCGTCTTTTGCTAATTACAATTTACCATCAAGGCCTGACTTCAGGGGAGTAAGGGGAGATAGTGTGGCCCCTTTGCAGGAAGGAAACTATACATTTCAACTCATTTTCAACCCTTTTTTTAAACGTGCACATTTGGCAACCCACAGTTCAATACTGGTAATCGTTTGAACATTTGAGACATTTGCCCTGACTCAAATTATTTTATTCATGATGGCACATGTGTCTTTGGTGATTTGTTGACTCTTGCTTATCGTCACATTACATTCCCAAAATGTAATATATTTCAGAGTGAAACTGAATATGTTTGAACGGTGTAGCTAAGAAAGCAACTCAGATGAAACCCTTCGGATCTGACTGGATTGTGTTAGGGGTGGGCGTGGCTTAGAGAAGACGCCACAGTGTAGAGAGCTGCAAACACATTATGGAGCTATAAAGGACTGTTGACCTCCAGCCCACGTCCCTAACCTGCATTATTAGATCAGGAGGAGGAGGACAGAGAGAACTGGAAATTACAGCACAGTCACACGCTTTAGAAAAACATCCACACACACATACCGCCTAATATATATATATATATATACTGCTCTGTTAGCCACTACGACCAATGACCTAACCGTCGAGTGCCATTCTAAATGATGGTAGCTAGTTGTTCCAAATCAAATTTCTGTAAGTGGCCAAATCCTCAACGGCCAGTCACTCTATCATGTGATGGACTGGCTTATGAATGCCTCATTGCCATAACCAAACATCTGTGGAAAGTGTGGCTCTTCACCTAATTACTGGCAGCCTGCATACATTTGGTAATGGTTCCCCTGGTACCAAGGAAACACAGCAACTGAATGACTTAACCCAACTGAGGTTAATTTAATTTAAGATGCCAGATATTCTCTTGTGATTCACCTACTGTACAAGAACATCACCTTTCTCTCAAAAAGGTGGATTCACTTGTGTCTGACGTCACATCTGATGGACATCTGCCACTCACACCTGATGTTTTCAGGCCATCAAAGACCTACTTTGTGTGTGCTAAGGCACAACATTGCTTCACCAGAGCACTGAGCATGTTGTAAAAGTTATTTAAACCATAATGGATTTGCGCAGCACCCCCTCTAGCTTGATCCAAACCAGCAATAGTGGAAGTTCTAAATCCTTTTCTGCCTAATTTAACCCTTGAGCGATGATAAACTGCTCTGGAGAGCCCATTCACATTAATTCATTGACTCAGAACCCACACAAAAGGAAAAGTGTGTTTGATCAAAAATAGCAACATTAGCGCGGGGCTGGTCCTGTGCTCCTCAGAGGCCAGTTCATATCATCAGCGGTGTGCAGAGCATTCCTGAGTCCTGACAGTACAGGAGCAGAGCATTTGATCTGACCCACCACATACTGTACACACAGCAACACACATACACTACCGTTACAACTCTCTTTCTCTTTTACTCACATACACACTCACACAAATATACACAGAGGCACATGTTTCACAGTAAAAGCTCAGCAGGTGGAAGTGCTTATGCTGGTAATAACATTTTATTAGAGTCTCTAAATGAGAGCTGTGGACATTGTGTGCAGTTAACAGTGAGTAAATACTACACACATGCACACACGTGTTCAAATGTGGTATAGTTCTTACTGTATGCTGTAGATATGCATTTTGCTCAGTAATTGCATGTCATTGTGTTTGCATATGTGCGTGTGTATTTGTCTGTGTATGCGTAATTGTTCTTTTGAAGCAAGGCGTTTGATTTGTTTAAAGTGATGTCTGGGCTTAATGTGCTGCTGTGGGATTTGTTTGTGTGCTTTGATATCGCCTTGGCTTTCTGCTTGGCTTTAAAGGTCCTTTAGTAGATTGTCTTTGAACTGACAAACACAAGGCAGCATGCAGACTAGTCTGCTGTTTATCAGAGAGAAGGGTCGACTGTGGGACACATAGTCATTAGATTAGGATTTTCCCAAAAGTGGTTAGTGGTGATGACACAGGGATTGGCCAACAATTAAATTCAATGAACCAAACAAAACAGAGAATAAGGAACAAATTATACTGGTGCAATGTAGCTGGTTATGACTGGCAGTGAAATTGCTCAGCTAAAGTGACTCTGCATGGTGAACATGTACCGCATTTACCTAAGTACTTCACACTAACTAACAAACCATTACAGATGTCCCATCTTGCTTGTGATTAGCCAGGGACTGTGATCACACATTTCACAGCAAGGAGCTCAGTGTAATACATTTTTTATGGTGAGGGACTCCTTATAAAAGGTGTTACAAGCACAGGCATGCAGATTTCTCAATTCCTCATTTACTGTCGCTTCTCTCCACTTGTGTTGTTGTTTATGTCATGCAACAGGACTTTCCCTTTTCAAAACAAGTCATGCTCTAAGCCATCACCAACGGCTTCATTACCAATCTGGATATTTGGTCAGAATGACAAAATCAAGTGTAACATCAGGCTAAAATGAATGTGGCAACACTTCACCTTTGGCATACTGTAGTTCTGGATTGCAGTTTTCATTATGACAGGGCTGTAAGAGCCAGTTGCAGGCAGCAAATGAAAAACCGCCTCATTAAGTTTGTATGTTCTAGAAATAAATCACTGTAATAACTATTACTAAAGGGAATGTGTTAAACGTGCAAAAAATTAGACACATGCTATTTATTCTAACACAAAACAAAAAAATAGTTGTTTTAAATTACTAAAATAACAACATCAGGTAACAAACAAAAACAGGTGAGAACGCAGTTGTCCTAGTCATCAAAGACACATTCCTGCAACTTTTCTGGTTCAGATCTGATTGATGAACCTGGTCACAAGTTATCACTCTGCTCTACACTAAAAAGTACTCTTGCATTCAGACCCATTTTCAACATCAGATAGTGCTAACAAGGCTCAGATCTGTAGTTTACTTTATCATTGCACGGTAGTCTGCTCTGCTCTACTCCAAGATGTTGTACTTCTCCCTGTCTACTGTATTATGTAGCCTGAAGTCCTAATCTGCCACCAACATGTCGTATTTGATCTCTGTCTGGGGCTGTTTTATAGACGCCTCTGTCTCACTCTCTAAGCCAATTAAAAGTTGCCAGATGTTTGCCTCCAACTGTGGTCCACAATTGACTTTGAAGCATTTACATGTCAGTAGTGTATGTGCAGCTTGAGCTAAAGTGTAAGTCATGGAATAGAAAATATTAACAGGTTTCCATCTTTATATTCAGTAACCCATGTTTTTAAAAGATAACCATCAATTATTTCATCTAAAACCCATCAGCTCTTTTCCCTGTTTAACACATTGACCTATTTTACTCTTCACGAACCAAAACCCAAGTCTCTGCACATTAACATGCAACACCATAGCTCAAAGCAAGTGTGTCATACAAAGTGTTATTTTCAATCAAGCTTTTTATAGCCTGTGAGTCATGTGTAAAACCTACAATATTTGTATATTTCCCTCCTCTCATTGCCACAACGACAGCTGTTGGCAGGTTAGATAGCATTGGTGATGACAATCTAATCTGGATGGCTAACAGCAGCAGGACATGATGACTGAACCTAGATAGAGTACTAGCTAGATACACAAGTGATTTGTAATAACACCCACACACATCCTCACACAGACACAAATAGCCTTTGTGTATCAATCGGTGGAGGGACAGCAAAGAGATAATCTGAAGATCATCTCCTCCTCCTGTCATTCTCTCTTCCTCTCTCCTTTCCTCTCCCCTCCCCTCCGCATTTACTGCTCCCTCCCATTCCACTCCACCACCCAGCCCCTACCATCCACAAACCCTCCATATCCTTAGGGCAACTTCTCAAGGCAACAATAAATCACGTGCATCAGTGTTCTTCCTTTTTTTTTCCACAGTAGTCAAGTCAGATGTTGTAAACAAAGACAAAGAGACAGACACACAACATTTTTCTGTGATTTCTCTCTCCCTTTTTTGTCTTTATTACCCACACCACAGCACCAGGTACCGATGAGAAAGAACAGGAAGAAACCAGAAAACCACAACCTTTCATCTGATCATTTATCCAGTCTGATAAACAGTGGTCTACATGATTTGGAAGTTCACAATGTTAGTCCAGTAAAGACTAAACACCCTCTAAAAACAAAATAAATCTACAAGTAATCAATCTCAGGGTTTGATTCTGTTTCTTTCCTTCCTCCAATTCATTATAAAAAGCAATGCAATGCATTTGAATGTTTGTCATAAATTTCAGCGTTTGTCAATCAAAATTAAATTCAGGATGCAGTATTGCTTTTAATTACGTCAAGCTAAATCAGGGAGTCTTTTGCTCTCTGTCTTTATTTGTTCTTGTACAAAATGTTCTTGTTACCCCTGGCTCTTTTGTCAGATGGATCAGCACTTCACATGTCATAATGACGGACCGCTTCTAATATAGCAAGAGCAGACAGCTTCCCTATTTCCTATTACCTATTACCTTTTAAGGGTCTGGATTGTACCCGTTCGCCTTTCAACTGCACGTCAAAGGAATATTTGACATTTCCCCCCTGATACACACAAAGTACTTTTCACCTGGAGTTATGTTCTTTTGTTGAGGTTTTGGGAGCTTGCAAACTTTTTTATGCTCTGCTCAGTCAGAGTGCAGGGTGTGCAGCGTGCCTCGTGTGTTTAATGGATAATTCCACCATAAAACAGAATTCACTGATGCTATTCCTTTGATGCTGAACTGGCAAATGTTTCAAATTTTAAATCAAGTGCTACTTCCCTGTAAATCTAAACAGCTGTTACAGACCTTTAGCTGAGTAGCAACAAGTTGCAAACCTGATTGGCTGCGTCAATGACAAAATGAATCAAACTTCCAGGATGCAGTGTTATCCTTTTATAGTGATACATAATGAATAACCTTAGAAACCAGGGGCAAAAATAATCTTTGGCTAAGCCCCACAACCAAGTTGTTGCAATGCCTATCAAACTCACACAGTTTTTAATGTTTCCAGGTGACTCGTTTTAAAATGAGAATCTTACAGGTTTTTTTTTAAATATGCACTTGATGGCTACATACTGTACATGAGTCTTATTTTATAAGTGTAATAAGGAAAAATGTAAAATTAGACTGGAATAAAATTGGGTTGTCTAGCTTACATAGTTGTTTGTATGGATGGTATATTTCTCTTTTAACGCTACAAGAGAAAAGTCTTTTGGCGTGATGATGACGTGGCACACCAAACACCATGTCGGATAAAAGTTGGCCTGGGTTGCTAGAATGAAAACTTTCATAAAACCAACGAAGAACGAAGAATAGACATATTAATGTTAGCCTATACTCCGATAGCCAGACAGGCTAACAATAACAGCTGACATTAAAGCAGCTAAAATCTCTGGGCCATGTAAAAAAATTCCTTTTGCTTTTATACTTTCAGAAATGCTAAAATGAACACACCATCCTCCAAACTCTTTAAATGCACAGTTTTGCTCACACTCCAGCTCTGTACACATTGCTGTGGCATATGGAAAAATCCAACTCTTAAGAGCCCTGCTATGCCCCACTATGCTTGCTAAACTAAGATTGAACAATTGCTGTTCAGAGGAGGGATTTCGCAAAAGGTTGAATTTTAGTGCATTCTGAACATTGGGCATGGAAGCCAGATGTGCTGCACCACTGGAAAGCAATGGTTTTGTGGGGATCACAGTTGTTTTTTTTAACATGTCATACACTGATTCATATAAAAAAGGATTGATACTGCTGTTGTGGTTCATAATCTCCCAGAACAATTTGGCTTTTTAATTTTTGCCCTTCAGCAATATAACTGTCATTAGAACTAACACTTTTTAGCTGTTTTTGTTGTTTTACTGTCCTTTTAAACCCTTATCCTGTTGTGAAAGTACCATCAAACAGTAGCAATGTGGATGCAATTATGACTCCTAGGTCAGTTTGTCTCCTTAAGGTTTAAGTGGGTTAGAACGTTTTATGATTACAGACTTCGCTGTGTGTTTAAGGCCAGTACGTTTGTGATTCTGGGGTTGCCTCTGCCTTTATGTAAAAACTGAAACGAACGCTGCAATCTGAACTTGAGAGCAAGTGCTGTTTGAGCTATTATAGTGTTGTTTACTATAAAGTCTTACTGCCTCTAGTATCTCCTCACCACTGATCTCAGATTCTTTAAACTTTCTTTTCAACACTCTCAATTACAGAAGGACCATGTTTATCTAAACTGCATACTTTTTAGTCACTTTCTGTTATCTTAACACACATTATGAACATGCAGTAATGCACAGACTGGAATTATTTTGCATAATGCTGGTAAGTTGTTGAGTGATAATAACATGAACATATATTCAGATATAAATAAATGTATACTTGTATACATTTGTCTAAATAAGTAAATAACCAGTATTTACATGAGCACATTTTCGTAGCCTTTAAGCCTGCGCAAAGCAGTGTTTCTTGCAGCTTTACATGGATGCATCATAAGTTTACAGCTCCACAGGTTTTGCAACAGTAGATTGATTTATATGTTTTATTTTATTCCCTTTGACAAACAGGAGTGTGTTCTTTTGCTGTACTTTCGCTTGTTCATCCAATACAACCTGTTCTTGCCCCCCCTCAGAAACGTAAACAAGGAAACAGAAAGTGAAGTAAGGCATCAGTCCAGACTGACCTTGACTTTGTAGAAGTTTTACTATTAATAGTTATACCTCCGATTTCTTCTCTATTTGTTCTCTGCCTTTACGCACCTAAACAGCCATATACCATGTTGTACAAAACTCCACAAATTGGTCATACATGTATGTCTGCCATCTCTGTCTCATTCTATGTGGATGAGCACGTGGGTGACAGTCATATTTTTAGTGTCTATGGATATTAGCATTATTGTTAGCACATGCGTGGAATGTGTTTAACTGTGTGCTGCATGTGCGTGTGTGTGTCTGTGTGCGTGTGTGTTGATAGGGGCGGCAGCAGCATCTGTCAGTATTCTGGGTGGCCTTGTGTTCCTGTTGGTAATTGGATCTTAAAGTTTAGAATGGGTGATGACTGACAAACACACTCACACACACATACATATGCACACACATGCATTGCCATAGCCCTGAGGAACATTACGGGGATGGACAGGGTTTATGCCATGCGGGATGTACCTGTGTGTGTGTGTGTGTGTGCCACTGACAAAGGGTGGGTACATCCTGTCGTGTTCGTCATGCTCTAACAAGACATTTTGTGTTTGTGCTTGTTTATGAATGCAGATGTACTGTAGACATCACTCACCCTATATAAGAATTAAATTGTGCGTAGTGTAGTATTTGCATATGTCAGGACCTACAGTGAGCCTTCAGATGAACAGGCCCAACTTGTGTGTGAACATGGCTCTCATTTGTTCATTCATGCTGTTTCCTGAATTCTAATAAAACCAAACCTTTTAACATCCATGGGGCTCCATTGGCTAGCATTAAACCATTAAAGTGAAAATATGTAAATACTGAAATGCTCCGATGCCTAATGTGCTGCTACATGTGGGTCATGCTTGGAATCGTTCCCTGCTGCCAAAAGATGAATAATGACAATACTATCTGTTTGGGTAATACCTGCATCCATCTGTGTTATTCGATATCAGCATGTTTGACAACCGGCTCGGAGTTGGACCACCTGGCTTTTTAAATGTGGGACCAATTTCTTCAGGGCGATAATGCGCCTTTCAGTTTGCGCTGGAACAGTCACTTGCTTAGAACAACAAACAAATGAAAGACAGTGAAGTAAAGCCAGCACAGTCTGAAAAATGGCATGCCCCGTGTAATATGCTATACCTGTATATTATTAAACTTCAAATGCAACTGGTGATCAAGAAAGTTATTAATCTATCTAATTTTCTTCCTTCCCTCCCTCCTCTGACTCCCTCGCCTCTGCTCATTTCCTCCACTCCATCCCACTCTCTCTTTTTGTTTGTCTCCGTCTCTGTTTTTTGCAGGTGGTGCTTGACCACATGAGAAGGAAATGCAAGTGCCACGGGACGTCGGGGAGCTGCCAGCTGAAGACCTGCTGGCAAGTCACCCCAGAGTTCCGGGTGGTGGGTTCAATCCTCAAAGAGCGCTTCCACATCGCCACGCTTATCAAGGCTCACAACCGGAACACCGGACAGCTCGACCACTCCCACCACAACAACCACCATAACCATCACAGCCACCACAACCACCACCATCACCATCATCAGAACAACCACCATCATCACCACCACACACATCGACGACGGCCAAGCATCAACGAACTGGTCTACTTTGAAAAGTCGCCAGATTTCTGTGAACGGGACCTGGGGTCAGACTCAGCCGGAACACAGGGCCGGATCTGCAACAAGACCAGCCATGGCATGGACAACTGTGAGAGTCTGTGCTGCGGTAGAGGCCACAACATCCTACAGCAGACGCGGAGTGAACGCTGCAACTGCAAGTTTCACTGGTGCTGCTATGTGGTCTGCGAAGAGTGCAGGATAACAGAGTGGGTCAGTGTCTGTAAATGAAGAAACACGCACCAAAAGACTAAATAAAGAAAACAAAGAAAAAGAGACATTTTTAAATCAAGCCTATTAATTTGAAAGGGGAATATGACTGTAATATATGTGCCCCGTACCTTTTTGCGGTGGACTGCTGTTTTCCAGAAGAGCAAGGACAGAGTGTGAAGCAGTTGAGCCAGCAGAAAGATAGATGTACATGTTGGTAAAGAGTGTGCACATGCAGCATATGTCTAAAGCTGCCACAACTCAGAGACCTTGGATGTTTACTGCTTTCCTCTTGAGACAACAGATAATATAGTTAGATATGAAAAATATCTGAAAACTCCAAATATGAAATCTGAGCTCCGAAAACGACAAATTATTGTTGTTTCATCAGTAAATGTTGACTAACGTACAGCTGCATGAGATTCAGGTGAGCAAAAAGGAAGGTCAGCAGTAGGTTGCATGCAGAAAGAAAAATAACGTTGCTTCATAGCACTAGCGACATATAAAGTGGAAAAGCTGATGTCTGCATAATATGAGACTTTAAAAATGGGGACAGACATTAATTTTTTTCTTTCAAACAGATCACACTCTATACAGTAATCCCTCCATTATCTATATGATAACTTACAGCATAAACACAGCCATGTTACACAGAATTTGCTATGTCTCCATCAGCTACATACAGAGACAAATATAGATCTTTTCACACATCAGGATTTACAGGATTTGACATAGCACAACACTTCTGGAGTGCTCAAGGATTTAGTGTGTTGTTCAAGGGTAGTTTTGGTTTTACTGTTTTTAGCAGATGTTATGTTTACCTAGAACTCATCAGGGATTTGTCTGGCTCAACTGACGCTCTGGAGACGAATCAGTCAATATCACTATGTTGTATACAAAATTCACACCTTGCTAAAAGTAATGACATCACTCACACAATTTAGGGAAGACTATTTAAATTAGAAGTTTGCATTAAAGCAGCAGGCTTAACATGAATGATGGCCACTGTGTGAAGGAGAATATTACATGATGATCAGAGTGGCTGAAGCTAGAGCCAATCAAAAAAACAGATCTGATAGCCTGATTGTTGGTGCCACATCCTGGGATTCCTCATATCATGCCCTCACAACTGTAATGGAGGATGGTGAAATAAAAATCACACAAATCAGCTTTCAATAGAGTAAGAACAAGCACCACTCCTACACACTATTCACTATTCAAGATTCATTTTGTGAATCCATTTGAAAATGACTGTTTGCAAACCATTTGTGACACAAACTTGTACATCTGTATTCAGACCTCCCTAAAACACAGCACAGATACGTTGTCCTGCATTAACATTACCCAAAATGTACCATGTGTGGTCTGTGCCTGTGTGTGGTGTGTAATGTCAGAGTGCAGAGTAGACCCTAATTTAACAAATGCAGTTTTCATCTTCAGCACGACCTGAACAGCAATGTAAATAAAACAGTAAGTAATGCTGCACAAATATCATCAATACATTTAAAGTGCCTCAGGAAACTGAGTGCACATGAACAGGCTTCAGTTCCTCACACAATAAACATCCTAGGTTGTCATCAGTCAAAGTGTTTCCTGTTTTGTGATGCAAAGTACTGTGTGCGACACTGTAAGCTTCTTGTAATATATCTACACTCACCTTCTTCACACTTCTTTGATGTGTACAACAGAGATATTTTGATGTCAACTTTAAAGTATATAAATAACAAAGTTGATATGGATTTCTGCCTATGCACATTTTGAAGATCATATTTGGTCTCAAGTAACTATTATGAGTGAGGCTCCTTATCAGACAGTGTAATTTATTTCAAGCAGATATGTTTGTGTGTTAAAAACAGAGGAAAAAATAATAATAATCTGGGATTATGTTTCCAGTGTAACAGGTTATTTTGATTCTGATAAGTAGTTTGCACATACAGAACTGTGTCCAGGAAAACTCTGGGAAAATATCAGCAATATGCATTTTTTTTAATGTCATAAATGTAATGTATGTCTGTATTTTTATGTTTTAATATGATTATTATCTAAGTTATTTTATTTTTGTGGATAACTTAATATTTGTAAGACAATAAAGAAAGACCATAATATTGAAAGGGGCTTTAATGTGATGAATAATAAAATACATGAAAACCGTGGATCTGGTAAATCAACTTCAAAATCAATTTTATGTTTATTTTGTCATACGCCAGCTGCCATCTGTGTGGTAATGATGATGAATTCACCAGTATGTTTGTGGTAATGCACCAGTATGTTTGTGGTAAGGTTACTTCAGCGGTCATTAGTTTTCTTCCGTTTCCATCCTATGGGAAAACACTTATTCTGTTTATTATTGTTACTTTATTTGTTCAGTAGCTTTTGTGCATGGGTCCAGGAGCATGATGCTGGACCTGTATTTATGCACAACTGTGGATGAATAAAACCACCTTAAAATTGTTACAGACAGAGAGATCAGAGAGTTCTGAAAAAAAAAGACAAAAGGCAGTTTGAAATATGTTTAATCTCAAGTAAGGCTGAAGCCCACAAAACACTGGATCATACAGGAGTTTTCAAAGTCTAACACTGTGGACCTTATACCACCCAACTGGAAAATTGTAGTTCCAAAAGTTTTAAAAACACACTTCCCATAATGCTTTGGGGGTTTAACAAGGAAGCATAAGGTTGCCAGAAAGTCAGTTAGCTGTGGGTTACAGCTAACCTCCTTGGGCCTTGTTTCTTTAGTCTTAGTTTTATTTAAACTTTAACAAATTGGCAGAATTAAAAACAAGCTGAATTTGCTGTTAACAGTTCTTGTTTGGAGTACCTGTGATTATACAGACAACTACCACCGGATTAATTTGATGCTGAAGAAAAAATAAAAATGTGATGATCCTCGGGCATGTTCTGAAGTTATGAGAAACGTCTCTTTATGGACAATATTTAAGTGGATTTATGGACATTTATTCGTGATGGACATTGGAGGTCATGATATCCTGTGGGTAAGTCACACCAAAAATGTTTGTTATCATGTCTGTGTGTTGACTATGATTTTTGACTTGCAAGTTGATCAGGCCTCTCCATGCGCCTCTTTGCCTCACCTTTCTTCCTTCATGCAACCCCTTCAAGTCCCCTGTACCTTTCATGGTTTCATGCCTCGCAGTTTGAAAATCTCAGTGTAACCCAACAGTGCATTGAGGCCTTCCCTGACCAGTGTATGATCATGCCTTAAATCATGACCAATATCTGTACCTTCCGTTTGTAATGCTTGCTTTCTGTTAGAAATTTGTATTCCACATGCCTAAAATGAGAGAATACTGATTATTGGGATTATTTTTTTAGACTTTATAAAACTGTTCCGCAGAAGACCTATACATCACACACATATATAGCATGTGCCACTGTTTGTGTTGTGTGAATGTTTATGCTGTGTAAATTTGGAATTTAAAATGTAAATCTCACTGACTGAAAAACTGAAAAAAAAAGACCCACCATTGAAATATGTGGCCTCCATATTGGAATTGCAGTCATTATAGTACTTACTTTTGCCTGTACATAGACTGAATGTTTTTTGAGTAAACTTCAGATATACCCAGACCAGATAAGACCACAAGTTTGTGGTCAAATGTAGACCCTCCCTTACCAGTTGCTGCTTGCGTGCAGAGAGAAATCCTGTTGAGTGTCCTGACTCACTAATATATTCTGTGCCCTGAGGGAAGTGATGAAGTCACCAAGTCAAGTGTAAGAATGCAAGAGATACACTTTCAAAGTAAACAGATGTGCAGTAAAAAGGTGCTATTTCAGAGTCATGCGGTTCTATTCTTATCCAAACATACTGCTTACATTCAGGGAGGGGAAAAAAAGCTTTCTTTTGCCTCTCCTGCCCCTCTCCCTCCTCTCCGCTGCACCATCTGTATGTTGAGTTCAGCATGCACAGTGCATCTTTCAGTGAACTGATTTAAGTGAACATCCTCTTCATCTCCCTCTCTACATATATAAATAGTTTATGTCTGGATGTGTACTTGCGGTGACAGCGCCATGTGTGAATTGCATGTGTCTGTTTGTTTATGCAAGCATGTGTGTTTAAACTTCTGCTCAGACATCCCTGTTGGGCTCCTCCATCAGTAGGATTCAGTGGCAGTTAAATCAAAGTTCAGCTGATCCTCTCTGTTGTTGAGACGTTAAAGAAGAAATCGTACATAAATTAATCAGAATGTTCATTGCTCTTTTTTCTGCTTTAATGATTTCACCTTGCATGGACAGAAACAAATGCCAAGTGATCATATTACTGTTCAGAGCCTGAACAGATATCATAATCCTTGATAAATACTTGTTTAATATTAGATTACTCAAAGGGAAAAAAAGAAACATTAATCTTCATGAGAATACCTCTTGCCCGTGAATGTCAGAAACATCAGGCCTGGGCTTGTGTGTGGGGTTTATTTAAACAGTGGCTGTTATTTTGATAGAAAGCAGGTCCCAAAGTGACTGCAGATTTGAGCTGAAACAACATTATGCTGGTGAACGGGATTTATTACGCTATGATCCCTTCACATGAACTAGCAGGTCTGCATCCCTACTTAAGCATTCTTTAATGATTTCAAGGACAAGATCAGGTTGTTTTGCAATGACGCCTCAATGGACACTCACTGTGCTTGTCAATAACAAGCAGTGATGTGTGTTTTAGGTGTGTAGAACCAAGTGACATGTAAAACCACTGCATTATCTTGTATAATCAAGTTGAAATGGATAACCCAAAACTGAGTCATTCTTTACCTACTTGCATTAGAGGAAAACATGCACCACTTTCTGTCAGTTGCTCTGGGAATAAAGGGTTGTCCGAGGACACTGACAATTTTGGTTCTTTCATGCGGCATACCAGATTGTCAACAAGTATATTCATTAATCTTAACCTTAATTACTTAATTTATATTGTTGTTGTCTGAGATGGCTGGTAAAGAACATTTTAATGGCTCAGCTAGTTATCCTCACAGTAAACAAAATAATTAAAGGGCATTATTTTTGTATATTCCTACAAGCAACAAGACCACAGCATTCAAACTGTAATCAGGGTTTTTGTCACTTCTGGGCATGTGTGCATGAAGTATCTGTGTAGGAGACAGTAGCAGAGAGCATACCTCTGTATTTCAAGCATACTGCCTTTTTTGTGTATGAGCATTTGTGCATGCAAGTGACTTGCAGGCATGTGTGTGTTTGTTTGAGTATGGCTGCGCCTTTTGTGTATAGTAAATACCAACAAATCTGGTGCCTGTTGTCTGTCCTTCTTGAGGTTTAAACCTTGTATCCTCAGTCACCTAAACCGATTAGTTTAGGTTGTTAGTTTCACCACAACATGCAGACCAAACCAAAAGACTAAGTAGTTGCATTACTGCAGTGAATTATGTCAGAGTTCTCTCTTGAAAGTGATAAGATGCAGAGACAGAGACATGGTCAGGCAGAGTTACAGCTGAGTGAGCTAACAATACAATTCCACGGACGGAAAGACAGAAATGTAGAAAGTCAAAGATAAGGAAACAGACAGGCAGCTAGCTGCTACAGGCTTGATGAGGAATAAATGTTCTTGCCTTTTCCCTCAAGGGTGGTTTGAAAAGAATAAATGTGAGGACCAGTCCCTACAAGTAAACTCAGGAGAAAAACACTGAATAGTGCATTATAACAGTAATCCTCATGTGCTGTGTGTGCTTGCCACATGCAGCGAACAGCAAGTCAGGCAGTTCAGCAGCAACAGCAATGAGGAGTCCTGAGTCAACTGGCCATTGATGTAATGAATGTCTTCAGTGTCCTGCCTGCACTGAGGAGATGCTATATTGGAGTTAATTAAAGCTCTGTGAATGTTTTGCACTGGATTAGGATTTATAACTTTTTCTTATCCACTTTGAGCCACAGACAGCAAGAGCGTCATGCAAATAAATCCATGATCTGGTTCTCTGTAGATTCTGTATAATGTTATTAGTTGCTGCCAAGAATGCTATCAAGTTATGAGGGGGGGTTGTACCCATGTAACTTAAGTCAGTGTTTTTTTCTGTCGCATGGCTTGCTCTTAATAGATTGCTCATGACCAGTCACTCCAAATTCAGTAGGGACTGCTCAAAATGCATGTTACAGTAAAGTTTGGAAGCATTGCAGTCCCTGACTGCCATTTTAGATACACCACATCAGCGTAGATGCCCTGGTTGAGGCTAGATCAGAGGAGACCACACAAGTGGATAGTTTAATCCAATTAGCTAAAGCAGACTCTAAGGTTAAATCAGTTTGAAATGATCTGTTGTTCACTGATTTGTTCACTGGCCTCAAATTAAATTTAAGTACATTCTCCAGAAGATTGAGGACTATATGCCCTTTATTTTATCTGGCTGCAAATATTTCACCAAAAACTTTATGAAGACAGTTTTTTAAAACTCTTATTCAAGACATTTCTGTCTAAAGATAGGTCTTTCGTTTAGATAACTAATTCATCATTCTTATACCTTGTAGAATTGCTTTCCAAATTAAAATTTAACGTGACAGGAACAGGCAACATGCAAGGCACATCCACATTATCTCATAGGGCCTCTCTTGTATATAGTCCTTTCAGCTTCTTTACAAATACTTGATCTGCGCTAACACTGCAGTTTGATCTGTGTTACTAATTCATGCCCTCTTCCACCAGGGAAGGATCAAAGAGGAAACAGGGATCATTTTTTGTGGGCCTCCTCACATTAATTATTAAGAGCGGAGGCCAACAAGTACATGCTTTTAACACCATTTGCAACATGTTCCACTCGACCTAAGTTGACACTTGCTTCACTGGATTTGAGTTCCACTTTCTTGAAGCCTGACAGGGAATGAGATGGTGGAGAGAAATGCTATGGGCCTGCTGACGGATTCACTTTAGCTCATGCCTCATACACCCACACACACAACACACATACTATGATCAAGACGTTGTCATCTTGGGAGATGGAGAGTGACACAAGGAGCAATTTCCTAAAATATTGATCGGAAAGGGTCAAACATGTCCTCATAAGAAGAGCTATTTATGGAAGAGGTCTAACCCCCCTGGTCCAACGGTATTCCCCAGGAAGACCCTTTAGCTCTACTAATTCACCTAGAACTGGTTGAAATATTGCACTTTGAGCTCAACAAAGTGGAAGACAGTAAAATGTCTGCAGGTATTTGGGATGTACTTGTCTAAATGCGGACTTTGAATTAGGACAGAGCATGGGCACTGGCATTAAGGATGTTTTGTAAGTCTGTACGTAGGCTACAGGCAGATCGAGAGAGCTCTGTTTCAGGTATTGACAACTGATTGGCTCAGCTATAATCACCTTTTCAGCTGATCAAAAAAAAAGTTCCAAGCTTCCCACTGTAATACCAAACAAATATGATTACTTAAGATGTACAGTGGGGTTCACATATCTGAGGTCACATGGGAAAGTGATGTTAGACTTTTGGACCCCACTGTATGTCATGGCCTGATAGCTTTTGACACATCCAGTGGTGTTGCACTAGTAAGATGATAATCAGTAGTTTAAACTTTGTGTCTCCTACCTGGTGTCATCTACAGCAGGATCACAACAACAGGAAACTATATGGCCTGAAATCTCTCTTTGAAAATTGAATCGAAGGCAACTGGACATATGTTTGTCTCTATCTTTGCTTTAGAGGTGCTGGTAGGTGGATTTTGTAACCTTTGGACATAGCCAGCCTAATTTTTTCGGAATTTCCAGTCTCTAGGCCAAGATAAGCTAAGCTGTTTGCTGGCTGTGGCTTCATGTTGAACTGACATATATGCTAGTGGTATCAGTCACTCTAACTCTCAGCAAGAAAGCTAGTTAGCATATTTCACAAAACTACTTAATCTACTCCTTTAACCTCAGAGGCCTGACCTCAGCTTAAGTCAAAACACATCTGAGGATGGCTGATATCTTGATTATTGCCCCCAAACAAAGGAATGTACTTAATGTGCCACTTATGTTTGGTTTATCTTTGCATTCTTTCCTCATCTGTCATGCATGCTCTTAAACTGCTGGAAACCTTTTCCCACCCACTGCGCCAACCTCCACGTACGGCGAAAAGAATACAGAGATTACAAAATTATGATGTGCTGGCAAAGGTGCCCTCTATCCACCCACACTGCTGATAGCTAAACAATATGCATGTCTTAGGCAAAGCCACTCTGTTGCTGATTATTATAACTGGCTTTTCATACACTGCAAAGTCTAAACTATATGGTGTAGAGTATTGCGGGAGGCTCTGAAAGGGACTATTAATGATAAAATGATTAATAACATTAACAGTTAAAGTATAATTCATGTATTTTTCAACCTGGATCTTATCCTTCTTATTATTTATGGCCTTTCTGACTATGGGTTTGCACACCATCCCTGTTATACTGAAACATGGACTCAAACATGGGCAAAACAAACATGTTGTGTGGCTATCCTTAAAATGACTATAATCAGTATATTTTATTAACAACGATGTATCAATTGCAATGCGAGAATAATGTGACAGTATGAAAGAGATTGCTCATAGTGATGAACTTACAGACAATTATGAAAATCTTTCAAGACATTTTTGTAAAGTTTTTGTTAAGTTTACCTTTGGAGTCATGCTATACATAAAATTATAATTAATAAGAGTTTGTTGTTACTGCCTTTGAATAAACAACCTGGTTTTCCTCCAAGGTGCCCCAATAGATTCTTCTGTAGTTAACTACCAGAGCTTTTGAAGGCTTTCCCCTATACAGGTGGCAAGTGTATAGTTAGCAGGATCAGTTAGCCAGAATGGCTGCAACTGTTTCCTTGGCTGAAACAAATTTCTTTTAAGCAAAGCATGGGTGCCATGGTTAAGCCTGCACTGTGCGGTCTTAAATTGAGGTCACTAGAAAACAAAACAAAACAAAAATAAAACTTTTATAATCCATCTTTTATATTCAGTGTATTGATGACTTGACGTCACATTAATGAAGCAGTCACATCTTCTAAACTCAAGCAAAACTGCAGTGATTTTACTCTGCTCATACATGTCATAGCCTATGTATACAGTATCTCTATTCTTCTCTGTCTCTTTCTCTCCCTCTCTCTCTTGCTCTCTCCTCTGCTCAAAGTTGTGTGGACTTCAGCCTTTCCCTTTACGACCCAGGCGGGTGTTCGGCTTTGATCAGTTATCTGACCCAAACAAGTTAAATTGCTGCATCATCAACCAAGCCTTAAAAACATCTGAGACTGTATAATTAGTAATTTTGGCATTAATAACACAACGAGGGACAAGCAGCTTGGTACCCTTTAATCTTAAGCTTTTCAGAGGGTTGTTTTATGTCCCTTCTCCTCTCCACCTCCTACCTTCTTCTTTACTTCAAGTGACCCATGATAAACTGCAACCCACAGTCTTGAACCAGGCTAGACTTTAAGCCTCAGAGAGAGGGTGTGTATGATTTTTGAGACAGACCTGAAAACTAGTGGTTAGCCAAACAACTTTATTTGTGAGTAATTTCTCATTTGTAGTCTTGTAATGCCTTAGATGACCTGTAATGCATCAAAGGATACTAATGAATGCTAAGCATCCACGGAGGAGTTAAAGTAACTCTTCTGAACTGTTTGCAGAGTAGGTGGTCCAGCCTGATTGGCTGATTCAAAATAAATTGCATAATTTGTACTGTTTAGCTTGAGTTGATGAGCTGTCTCCACTCATGGATCAGGAGTAACACTGTGTAACCTTTATGCCATTAAGGACGATGCAACTAGCCTACATGTGCATGTTTTTCTCATGTGTTGGTCGTCATAAAACTCTGAAGTCCTAAACTTCATCCTCATTAAGATACAGGTGTTGTTTAGGAAGGCCACATCATACCGACTATTTTTATAACACTGTCACATAGTTATAGTTAGCGCAATTATAGTGCAATTTTGCTGGAGATTCAACACTACACAGGAATTCCAGTTATCCGTAGCACTGAAGGTCACAATCTTGATCCTCAACTTCATGGCCTTGGTTTCAATCATGTTCATTACTAAAACTGTTCTCAGCTGTTCACATAGCCTTGATGAGTACTTGAAAGAAACTATTGAGTTTTCCTCCTCATCCTCAGAGTTGGTAAATATCAGGGGCTAGACTCACAAAAATGCTTAAGAATTAATGGGCATGTTAGTCTTAACTGGGTTTGGTCTCCTCCAATTCTTCAAGCTTTGTGACATTAAACCCAGCTCTGAAGTCTGTGAGAAGTTAGAGGTAGTTCAGAGGATTCTTAAGTAAATGAGACCTAATCACAGTCAGTTGGCTGATTCCTGCAATGAGCCTCATGTCAGTGTTTTGGAAAAATACAGTGATAATAAGCAGTATCAGCTCCATCATGAGGGTGTTTTCATAGCTGTGGAGCTCACTATCCCAATAAATCGGAAACACTTAAGTAACACTGGAGCTCAAGATTCACAGCTCTCCACTACTTGCCCACTGTAAAATTTTGGTTATGAAGTGCTGATGACTGGGAATATCTGTCAGTAGGATTTTTGGTCACGCCAGCATTTAAAACAGCAAAACTTTGCATCAAGATCAATTAATTTCAATAATCACCATGATCAGTAGATTCACTTAGAGGGGCAAAATAGTTTGCCATGAATCATTTGTGACAAGTTCAGTGTTGGTAAACTTTGACATCCATAAAACATGAAAAACCCATCATGAAACATTTAGGATAATTCAGGGTTTGATTTTAAAACAAAACTAACACGTCAGCCTAAAATCTCCTGTTTGTGCTCAGGTCACAGGTCACAGAGGTTTGCCAGGTCAATGATAAATTGTATAGGAAGATTTTCTATATAACTTTGTTTTCCCAAATAAAGACAGGGTATGTTTGAGGAGAAAAACACTAACTGTGAGTCCAGTTGCAGATGATTAATTTCTCAAATCAGTGGAATCTTTAATGTAAGCTGGGAAGCATGGCAGGTTTTATAAAGAAATCAACAAAATCTGATAAGGGAGATAGAAGGTAGTTTACCTGTGACACTATGGGGCAACAAGGGGGCTTTAGTTCAAGACTTCTAAATCTAACCAATTTATTCTGTTCTGCTGAGACACACAGATGCATCACTTCCCTTATTTTTTTGACACTTAAAATCAGAGGTTTGGATGGAGACAGTGTCGAAGAATGGGTGTGTGAGTTGATTTGATCGTAGGTTAATCAGTAGCAAGTTCTTTGTGCAGAGGCAGAGGCAAAGATGTGTCCCTAGGCCATTTCTACTACCTTACCTAGAGTTCACTGCACAGGCTGTCGCTGCACAGACCTGCCAGACTGAGCTCACCCTTCATTCCTCACATTCTTCCCTCCTGTCCATCCCTCCTTTCTCTCTCCCATGATCCCGCAGGGCAGCGCTGTCTGCATACTGTGCCACAATGTGGGCAGGAACAGGCTGGATCACCTGGCGTTATTTTACTTATTGTGTGCTTATATAGTCTTTATATAAGCTTATACACCCACGCACTGGCTTGAATTATTTCCAAACTGAATGTATTGTATATATTATACAGAGCACTTGCCACCTCTGTGACTTAGAAATACAGTCAATTATTGATGTCTGAGTGCACAGGCACATCTGTATCTCTCGCAAGTAAGTGCTTTTACAATTTTTCAAATTCAAATAAACTCACTTTTGCCGACATCTTTTGCCAGTGGAAACGTACATGATCCTTTGTCTGCAATGTCTGTGCCTAACTTCTACCTCTGAAAAGCATGTGTGCACACAGTTTCTTGCTGGTTTGTGTCTGTACAGCATACAGTACATTCCATGTGTTTAACTAAAGGGAAGAGTGTGAGGAATGTACACACTTTCACCTTCTGTTTCATACAGGTGTGAATGGAACTCACAGCTCCTGTTTCATGTCAAAGCCCCCCCCCCCCCCCCCCCGACCACCCGCCGCCTCCACCACCACTTAAACCTGGAGATGCTGTTCTCTGCATTTTCAGTTTAACTCAGAGGTGCTTTACTGACCTCCTATTAGTAGAATATAATATGTTATAGAAGAACACACACAGAATGCATCATTTGTCTTTCTGCCACCCCTCCCTTCTCTTTTTGATGTGACAGACAGAGGTGATCCGGTGCAGATTAAGTTGAAAATCGGTGATGAGGACAGATTTGAACATGTCAGAAGGGGAGTGCCAAGGCTTCACTGCTACCACAGTGTTCAAACCTGCCCCATGCTGAAGGCGGGTGTGTGACTGTGTTTGTGTGTGTGGTTGCACATGTATATGTGCATGTACACACATATACAATCTTTTCCAAGTATGTATCTCTGCAGATAAGACACCTCCCAGTGTGAGAGACCTAAGCCACAGGTAGGCAGAGTATTCTAAATGCTAGGCTCTTGTCTTAATTATGAAGTGCATTAATGATGGTCAATAAAAACCACAGCACAAAGGAGTTAAATGTGAATATGCATTTTTTTCCTTTTGGATTTCCACTAAACACACTAAATCAGTGTTGTTCCCAAAGGGATGTTTTTTGCAGATGCATTTCTGAAATCTGACAGTGACAGTTAAGTGTGGACATAGAAAACAATGCTTTTAGGAAATGAGGACATTAGGCTTACTCAGAGTGGTTTCTAGATGGAAGAAAGAAAGTTTTCTGTAGCCCCCAGTTGTGATTTCTGCTTTTAAATAAAATTACAACTAAAAAAGGATCAAAACTGATGCAGCAGAACCAAAGATATCACCTTTTTACTCCATGCATTCTTCTTCCTTGTCAAAACTTGGTACCTGCATTATTCAGTTTACAATGTGACCAACAGTTCAGGTGTGTTATCCTAGTCGTGGCTAATGTAGCCTTGAGGCGCTAGCTTCAAGCAAAGGTGAGGAGTGGGCTACAGTGGTCGGGTAAGCTCACTTCTTCAGAACAAGAGTAAGAACAAGAGTAAGAACAAGAGTAATTGTGAAATGGAGGTGATCACAAAAAACAAGTGGCTACAGAAAAGAATAGAATAGAGTGACTGTCCCTCCTCAACAGACAATAGGTGTCATGCAAAGTTTTGTTGTTTTCACCTAAAGGAGACAGAGAAATGTTGCCGTTTTTAAAATTGGTTTTACATTTCAGGGCAAACTCATTAATGACAAGGAACAATGCTTTAAATGCCCACATAGACAAAAGTCATTTTCATGCATAAATAGCAGTTTCAGTTTTCTGTTCTTTCATGTGAATGTGTCCTAAAAGCACAATGGTTTTTTACAGCACTCATACAAAAATATACAAGCTACACATATGAATAATTTAAACTGTCTATATTTTACATTAAATATGTTTTATTGGGTGTATGATAAGAAACATAATTTAACACATTTACAGTAAAATACAGGCACTGACTCCTCCTTACTCTTATGTGCCCCTGCGTCACAATAATGTAGAGATATGGTTGACAAATGTTGATAAGGTTAATAAGTTTATTTTGACATGTTTACATCATATTATACTGATATCCAGTAATCTAATCATGTCTTGTCTCACTTACATTTTAGCTGTATTTGCATGTCTTTGCCTGCAAAACTGAAAATTCAGTTGTGAACTGATCCCTGTAAAGAGTATAAAGGCATTTTATCATTGGGTGTGCTTGTGCTTTGTAAGCAAGTGAGACAGTTTATGTCATTGTGTGTTAAGTGTGAAATGAGGTGTATGAAACACTCCCCTTGTTCACCACCAGCACCTGAACATGATGACATAATGTTCGACCAGGTTGCATCCTTACCTGCACCAGATGTCTTCTGAACAACATTCCTTTTTGTATGAGGCAGCCACTACAGGTTGTCTCACCACCACTGTACCACTGACATGATCACACCTTCTGGCTGGATGACGTGTGTGAGTGTGTGAGGGAATTCAGAATACTCTCTGATGTAGTGAGTAAGCATGCAGCTTACGTGATCTGCCCAGTACAATGATACACACACCAGACATCTGGAGGGTTGTGCTTTTATTGAGGTTATGACATTAAGAGTATACTCTTACCAGGATCAACAAACGGCGTGTGCATGAATGTGTGGTTGTGTGTGTGTGTGTGTGTGTGTGTGTGTGTGTGTGTGTGTGTGTGTGTGCGTGCTCTTGCAGGTACTTCATTGGATATTCATTCATTGGTGTTAGTGTGTTTCCATTCGTGTACTGTATGCGCGTGCCAGAGTGTAGGGAACAAAGAGATCAGATGGATCAGACACAGAGAGGGAGCATTTAAGAGTGCGCCTGCCTCCCAGAGTCACAGCAATAGCCTTTATCTCACCCAGAGAAACCACAACAGAGGATCAAGGGGGATACTTCAGTGGTATATGACTGATGGGTCCCGCCTAAAGGGGAATTCCACCCTAAAACAGATTTTATGCGCAGGTGGGATAAACGGCAGACACCTACTCTTTTATAGAGGTCCTTGTGTTGCTGGCAACAGAATTAAAGTCAGTTTGAACACATGAAAATGTTGTTGCAGTCGGAGGAGCAGCCGATGTGTGATGACTTGACTTTAGACGCTGGCAAAGTGTCCACTTTATCTCAGCTACTTTAAATGACTGGAAGGCAGAGTTTAAAGTTAAAGAATAAGCTTTTTAATGCATCAACAACAACACTAAGCCAAAGTGGCAGCTTTTAATTGGAGGCATTACACAACTCTATTGTAAAATATCAAAGGAAAGTGTGTAGGAAATGGTCTTAGTGGGTCTGGTTATGGTTTGACTTGATGATTTCACTAGCATTGGAATGTATTATCGTAGTATTTAGCACTAGAATATTTCATTTTGTGGAAAAGCACAAACATCAAAGGAGCCACTAAGCCTGTTTCCTGTTCACTGACATTGTAGTAATTTGTCTGCAGTTACAGTAAGTAGGTTTTCTTTTATCAACAACAAAGGCAGATTAGATCCTTGATTGAATTACACTTTATTGAGACATTCAAATAATGTCTGAGATTATTAATGTCTCAAACTACTGAAATAACGTTGAGGAATTATACTTGAGGGTGGATGTTTACTTATACCTGTACTGATTTTGAGCTTCAAAGTAATTATACTCTATATTATATTATTTTGTAGGTGTTTTAGTCTCTTTTTTATGAAGATCCATCCATTAGTAATATAGTATTCTGCATTTTGAGCCATTGTCAAGATTCCAAAGGCCACAAAACTGACTTACAGTGCACTACGGGCTTGAGTTATATTTACAAGGAGGTAAAACTAGGGGGAACTAGTGAAGGCAACTAAATGAACATGTATGGCAGTATAAAGACCTATTTTATTACTACTTTTATTATTACTTTAATGGAACTGGCAAACTAGTATAATCAGAGCTAAATGACTTCACTTTAGAGAATTTGAGCTTTGTTGGTTTAATTGTTTGGAAAAGAAAGTCAAGTAGATACAGAATAAATTATGTGCATCAACATATTTATTGCTCTTATTTTCTGATCTTCCAACTTTGTGGTTAATTTCAGATCACTGAAATTACTGGAAAATATAACCATCATGGTCCAAGTTAGTTTGTGGCCATCACTACAGCATGACCTTCTCCCTGAAGAGCTGAGCGACACTGTTGTGCAATAGCATGTCACAGACAGGTGGTAATTTTCAAATAAGTGAGGTGGAAACATTTGTTGTTACAACAGCAAGGAGCACTAATAAGTCAAATGACATCAGTGGCCTTGATAATGACCCCAGAGAACCCCAGAGGTTTACCTGTTCATTTCCCAGTATTATCATTGTATATTTGCTTGCTATAATGCAAAGCTTGGCAGGTGTAGAAATTGTAACTGAGAGGCACGGGGCTTAGTGAACAGTCAGTTCCCAAACTCTCAAACTCTCACCACCATCCATCCATCCATCCATTCATTCATCCATCCATCCATTCATCCGTTCATCCATCCATCCATCCATCCATCCATCTAACCACTCACTAAGGGCATCCAGTGCAGTGCAAGCCTCTAATCTGTGGGTCTGAGCAGCTGCTGCCTTGTGGCTGACAGGCAGCAGGGCTTTTATTATTGTACACACATGCATGCACTCACACACATGCAAGCGCACACATACATGCACATACACACATACATACACCAAAGTCCTCTCATGTGGTAGGCCAGCTGCCAGTGGCGTGCCTTCCCCTCACCAGTATGACCCAAACACTGCTGCTGCAGCTCCTGGTGCTACTGCAGAACTCGGGGGACTTTCCAGTAGAGAAGTGAGTGAGAACAGTGGGATTACAAGATGGGGGGAAGATAAAGGGAGGTAAAGACTGCAAGGTAACTTGAAAACAAATAATGAGAAAAAGAACAAAAGAACATGCAGGCCAGACAGGAAAGGACAGCAGATAAGAAGACAAGAATGAGGTTAAAGGAAAAGTGCAGAAGCGTAGAGAGAAAGAGATCTGGAAAACTTGGGCAAATAATTCAAAAAATTTGTTTGAAGTTTGACAGAAGTTTGACTTGAAAAT
Source organism: Toxotes jaculatrix (assembly GCF_017976425.1). NCBI lineage: Eukaryota > Metazoa > Chordata > Actinopteri > Toxotidae > Toxotes > Toxotes jaculatrix. The sequence goes on from NC_054408.1 coordinate 18,654,215, forward strand.
GGGCAAAGTTATCTGTAAACGCTTCTCACATCTGAGGAAATATTTACTGATGTGAAATTTACTGGGCAGGCAGAGGATTGATGACTTTAATTCCAAACATTTTCTTGAAAGCAGACATTAAGGGGTATTTTCTGGAGACTTTTTTCTTGTCTAAATTGATAGTGGGTCTTGTATGTTGAGGTGTTCGTCATTTGTGATTTTGGTTTATATAAATAAAACTGGCTTGACTTTACTTGACAGGAGTTTGAGCCCTGCGTCCCACATGTGGTCAGGTTCAGGCTACTTAGACACGCGGTTAAGGTTAGAATAAGGTGGTGGTTTTTGTTAAGTATTTAAAAAGTCAACTTATCTGATCTAATGCATCAAGTCAGCGTTAATCTTTTCAAATATTTAACCAAAACCATGGACTTTCCATAACATCACCACGACATTAAAGTAATTTGAGTGGACTAAACAACCATAAAAACATTAGTTGCCAAAAGTAGATGTTGCAGAAAAAAAATTAAATACAGACAGCAAATGATTTGCTGATATTTTCAATTTGCCTCTGACACAGCCTTTCCTGGATGTTTTTCTCAGCAACCCCAACCAACAAAATATTCAATATAGACTATATCATGTTCTCCATCAGTGTACTAGCTAGCCAGTCAGTCATACACATAAAAGCTAAATGACCATTAAATCATGGGTTCTCTAGCAAAATGACCACTCAGTCATAAGCGCAAGAAGCATACAAGCAAAATGACCAATGCAAGAACTTGGATGGGAACATCCATGTAAATTCAACAGTCCAACTCTTCTCTGCCCAACCCTGGCCAGCCCAGCCCAGCCCAGCTTGCAGGCTGCACATCTGCTGGTGAGGTCAGCAATCTCTTCCCATCGCAGTAACATGAGGATGATGGATGCTTTGGCCACAGAGGTTTTCTCCGCGGTTTCCTCCTCTACAGAGCTCAGATCCAGACTCTGTCCGTCTCTCTTCCCTTCTCTGATCTCTCCCTCAGTTATCTTCCCACTTGCCATCTTTAGAGACTATGTCATCCTCAGAAACATTTTGTTTATTAATTACCCTGTGTCCTAATATATTTCACTCTCTCTGCTTCCCTCTTTTTTTTTTTTTTTTTTTTTTTCTTCTCAGGTTTGGGGCCATGAGGAAAGCTTTTGGCAGGGCTAGGCAGGGTTAGGTCTATATAAAGAAAGTGGGGTAATATCTGTAATATGGTCAACATCTCCATGGGCTGGCAGTGGCAACAAAAGGTTTTTAACAGAGGCCTAAAATTCTCATTATGATTGAACTGTGAGAAGTACTTACTAGTTGATAGAACTGCACTGTAAACTTCCACTAGGTAACAACATTTCAATTTAACTTTTCTGCTCTCTTCTCTTGTCTTCTGGGGAAATCACAGTATACTATATGACTGACCCAGGTCACTGAATTATTGTTAGCTAACTAGCTAAACCACTATTGTTGTCACAAAGCAACCAGGAATCCCTGAGCTGCACAGTGGCCATGGTCTGTATTGCAACTTCCATCAGCGTCAAGAGATGCACAAGCATTTCCCCCAAACATAGTTATTAGAAAAGGAGCAGCTGTTAAACACTGAATATATTTTTCTGAGCATCTCAAGTGCTCTGAAATGACTCCTATTTATTATCAGAATGTAAATTATTCAGTCCAATAATATTTGGAAAGTCTATAGAGCTGTATGATTATGTGTGTGGGGAGCTGATATGAAGTCATGGACGCACATGCTCTCAATCAGCTTGACTGGAGAATGACTGGAGGCATGAGGAAGCCCTTCACAGGAAGTAACAGGGCGCCATCTTTGTACACAGTGTCCAGTTCACGTTAATACATTGATGGTTGTAACCAAACTGCTGAGGCGTACAGGTAATTCTTCCTGGAGAATTTTTCGCTTTTACCAGACAGCTTCAGGTGCATTATTGATGTGTAAACAAAACTGCTCAAGCAGCTTCCTGCGTACAGCACTAAGTTAAAATTCACTAATTGAATAGAGACTGAATAAATGTTTTGTCTTATATGTTCTTGACAGCACAGTATGAAATCCAGGCCTCAGAGCCATGTGTATGGTGTTAAACCCCATGAGCAGCAGTGCGTCTGTGCTGTGGAGAGTATTCCACATTCCAACAGCATCATGCTACATCGAGGACAGTGTTTACAATGCAACAGAGACCTTTTACATGTGGTTACACAAGACTGAAAGTAGAACAATGTGTAGATTTGTAGCTGCTGAATCGCTTGGGAGAAATGCAAGCTGAACATACGGAACCAAGAGAACACTTAAGACCAACAAAACAACTCACCAGTCATAGGCAAATGAAGTGGAGGAACGTTTGTCCTGATTCTTTGATGCCATGGGTTGCTTGAAATATGCTTTATTTTGAGGATTTTGTGGTTTTTTTGAAATGAATACCAAGGAGGATCAATGCACCATAATGTTTTGAAAAGGTTTAGTTGAATCACACATTTGTTACCTGACCTGACTTTCACCGTTCCAGCAGTTGAAAACATGACATTGTGAAGGGTGAATGGGATGAGCATGCCCCCTCTTTTCCAGAGGAAAAAAAACCTTCAGCTGTTCATGCCATATATTCCATTCACATTTTATTCAAGCAGAGCCTATACAATACAACACACACACACACATGCTAACAGGGCTGTGGCCAGCTGTGTCTGTTCATAGGAGGTGATGGTGAGATCAAAGCAGTCATCTTGTAACCAGAACTGATCACACACATACACACAGTGGATTCAGGATGTTGTTAATCAGTGGCAGTAGGAGCTACTGAGGAGGGAAGGGAAGGAGAAGTAGAGGAAAATCCTTTTGTTTTTCATAAGATGTTCCCATACGTTATTTATGAAGCCCCACGGGTGTCAGGAGCAACTTCTTTTTACCTAGTGTGCACAAATTTGTGATTTACAAATGTAATTTGCCCTTTTGAATCAAAAATGGATTCTTTACTTATTTGCATTTCAACTACATTTTATTCCCAGTTGACAATTTTTTTTATGACAAGCACCTACCAAACGGTAGAGATGTTTATTTACAACAACAAGCTTTTAATCTGCATGAATTTTTCTCAATTAAAGTAAAATTAACTTTACTAATTCTGCCACTCAGTCAAGCATGAATTCAGAAAACAGATTAGTCAGTGTGTGCTCTTCCAAATGGTTAAGAAGACCATTAAAAAGGTAACAAGGGGCAGATGTTTAGCTACAGCTATAGCCCCATCACTTTAGCTGTCTGACACTTCTGTAAATATATCTATGAAGTGTAGGGCTTATAGATTATTTAATTATTCAAATTTGAAGGCTTTAAAAGTAAAATACATAATGAATTAATTACTTTTTTAAAATAAAAAATAAAACTTTAATTACAAGTTCCAAGTAACCCATTGAACTATTTCATCCAAAATCCTATATTTGTCCACAGGTCAAATATGTCTGTTGCATAGAACTGCAACTGCAAAATGAGTCACAGGTTTGTGTCCACTGGGTCACCACATGTACTCTATGATTCAATAAGCATGTGTCCCACGATGAGACTGTATTTCCCAAATATTGGAGCCAGATTGAAAAACTTTTTTAAACACTGTGAAAAACAAATCTTCTTCACTCTGCCCATCTGTTTTATTTCCAAAACTGATTGACTGATAAATTACCACTGTTTTCTCGATATAATTTACACTGTGTCCCCAGTATAAATCTCTCTGACCGTTAAGATGTCTGAAATGACCATAAATTGCTCTGCATGTGGGTTGAAGGTCTTTGATTCTAGGGGCGGACTAAGTAATAACATGGGAGTCATTAGATGAAGAGGTTAGTATTGACCCGTGCTGAGGTGGAGGGCTATTTGCTGGAGCTAAATAACAGGGTGGGGCTGTCTCCCATAACAGGTGAATGAGTAGTTGTCACTTATGAGGATCAAGAGAAAATTATTTGTTAAATGAGCCACAATCACATACGCACATGTGCTCACAGACACATGCGTGGTCCCTTTACATGGATACACACATTTGCATGAAATCAACACTTCAAACGCACAGTCATAACATGCTGACACAAAATGAAAAACATCTCTATAGTTAGGTTAATTGCGTCATTTTCTCTGCTAAAATTACTAATTTGGTGAGAATAGATAACACCCTCTCTCGTTTCACTGCAGGGAAAATTACAGGCATTTTGCTCAGAGGCTGGTGCTCTGTAAACTCTTTTCAAAAGCTGCACTCTAGGAATTATAATGTTGTACTTTAGTAAAGATCATGTTATTTTACCATAAAGAGCTCCTGATATATAGATACTTGAAACCAGGTGATTTTCGTCAGTATTCCCAGTAAAACTCCAGCAGCTGCTCTGTGACATCCAACGCTTCTATACACAGTTGGAAGCTGTCTCATTTATCTGAAAATGTTTTACGGGAACAAGAACCTTGAGTTACGGTAAATGTTTGCGTGTGTTTGCGTTGAGTCACCATTCGCGAGCCAGTCACAAAGTGAGGTCAAAGGTCAAATGAGGTCCCGCTTGCCTCGACAGGAGCAACCTTATTTCCTGAAGTCACAAGCTTCTTGTGTGGCTCCTGAGATTGGATGCAGGGCAGAAAGAGGGAGTCAAGCAGGGACTGGAGTGAGAAAATAAAAGTTTATTTTGAAGCCTTATCGTCGTGGTATTTAACATCCCCTCATTCGCAGACAGAAGTCGGCTGTAATGACACAATTGTATCCAGATGATCTTGATGGAGGGGAGGATCTCTTTAAAGTCTTTTCTCACAGGAACTTTTTTAACTTGCTTTTACAAATGCACACATCCAACTGACAAACTGACTTGGAGCTTCTGATTGAGATAACCATCATAATTAAGCAGTGCTTTCATCATCTGTTGATCAAACACAGAGAAGCCATACTCCTACATCAGGGTGTCCTCATGTCTGTTTAGTCATTGTTGAATTTGAATCAATTAAGTTTCATTCCTGAAAACTGAAACTTCTCATAAGATGTCGCTAGGATTTCCCTGCAGCTAACTACCATTACCAGTATGATGTGAGTACATTGTCTTGAGATGGAAATAATTTGCTTAGTGCACCAACAGTTAAAGAAACCCAAGCGAAAAGTAAGAGTGTAAAGTCAACAGTGGTGGATTTGTGTTTACAATTGCTTTCAGTCTCTACAACTTTCTTGTGAGTCAAGGTGCTTTTTCTGTCAGTTTTCAGTTGATGCTAACCCCAAGGGGTCTAAGGTTTCTAACCGTAATCATGTCTTTAACCAGAATTGATGTCCTAAATGGTTTGACACATAATGAAGAGTTGAAAATTATCTTTCCAATTCACAGTGTAGACGTATAATCCCCTTCATGGAGGGTGAACATAATCATGATATTTTCTGTTTCAGTTTCAGTGCTTATTTCACAACTTATTCTGACACTGCAGGACTCAGAGGATCGTAACATCTCATTTAGGCCTTCTATTGAAAAAGAAATTTTGCACTAAGTTGGAGTAAAACGTACCAGGCTTGAGCCAGCCATCTAGCGTAATTTCCATCTTTTCTCATTTTCTCGTGTTATTTTGAACTTTAAATCACTGCACTGGAAAGCAGAACAAAGCTGACTGTCTCCGAAATATACAGTCACTGGTTATCATGATGTTTTTTGGTCTTGGATCTGTGTGAGGGTTGGTTACGGTTGAAATCAGGGCCATTCATAGCCATAGCAACCATACAAGACAGAGACGCTGATGAAAATGTGATCACGGCTGTGTGTGTGTGTGCACATGTTGTATCATGGCAAGGTTTTATCGAGCGGACCAGAGGTCCAGCCTGAGGGGTGAGACGTTGACAGCTTGGTCAATATTTCCATTAAGTCAACGGTTACTTTACTCCACACTGGCCAGACATTTAGCTACCATCAGTGTAGTGTGGCTTTGTTCCTGGAGAGCTGCCAGCTAACAGATACCCACATATAGTTAGAAACACGTAATAATTTACAACTTAATAATCACAACTACACAAACATGCATATTCCTTACACAGTGTATGTGTCATAGCTGTCTATAAAACCATGCAAGAATAACACTGCTGTGAATCAAGTATGTCTCGTTCATTTTATTAATGTATGTAATATATATATATATATATATATATATATATATATATATATATATATATATATATATATATATATATATATATATATATTATTAACACATCATAGAATGTGTATATCATTTCATAATGTGTATGAATACCATTGTCAGTAAGATATCTGCATCTGCCCAAAGGCCACACCTGCATGTTATTGCCCCCAAAAAGCCCCCATTAACACCCTGCCAACATGAGCAGGTAATTTATTGCTTTAATTACAGACAGAAAGAATACCAGAAAGAGTTTATAACCACTCTAATAGGTATGACCCCTGCAGGTCCTCTGCAGGGGTCAAGTAGGGTCACCATCACTCTTCATAAAATTATTTCGGGGCCTGGGAATCTGAAACGGATGCAAGACTTCAGAATTTTGAGTTTGAAGCGCTTAAAACATCTGTAGAAGCCAAATGTGATACTAAATAATTATGGTCGTCTATGCCTACACGATAAATAATTCTCAATTATCAGGCCAAATTACTGGGGCATAAAGGAAGAAGAAGATGCCTGGACACCCTTGTAGGAGCTATCATCATAGCTAGAGCTATCATAAAGTAAGTCAAAGCTGGGTAATCTCTGGATTACAGAACTTCTGTCACTGAGTCGAAAAATAGAACTACAATACGGTAGCGCCAACAGCTGCAGAATATACAAAACAACATTCATTAAACATCTGAAATATGGTATTTAATGCTTGCCTTTGATGATGATTCAAATACTAGCGGCATTCCTTTCCCACGGCATTTTTTTTAGATTTCCAAAAATTTCTAAAACTAACCAAAACCACAGTAACATCAACCAGATTCAACCAGGAACATTTCTTAGTTGAAAAAACATTATTGGTTTGAACCCCTGCATGGTTCCATATGTCTATGGTCTGACTGAGCATACATCTGTTTGTGTGTATGTGTGTGTTTATGTGTTCTGTGAGTGTATTTGTACATATAGAGGAAAAGTGTACACAGAAGTCTGGTCTGCGTGTGTTCTGTGTACTTGCATATTTGTGTTCATTCATGGTACATTTGTGTAACAAAAGGCTCACCAAGCCGAGTGTTTGTGTGTGTTTGTGTTTGTCTGTGTGTTGGATGCTGTGGGTGAGCAGGGAGGGGCGAAAGACCCTGATGTGGTTGACTCTGCGCTACTTCAACACATGGTGACGGGGGCATGAGGCTCCACGCATCACCAAGAAAGTCTGGGAACCGTCTCTGTTCATATGTGCACATGTGTATATGTGCGTGTGTGTACAGTAGGATTTTTGATGGGCTGATGTGGCCATACTGATCATTATGTATTTGTGGGTCATGACGATGGCTTGGGAATATTTGCTCCAGATAGTAGGAACAGCTGCCCTGCTAACCCTGAATGGTACACCGCCATCACTATCAATCTTCCTGGGAATATATTTCTCTTCCACTGTATGCATATGGATTTCTCCTTGTGTGTTTATTATAAAAATTTTGCTTTTTATATGTGATATTACACAGCTTATGAGGACATATGGTCAGCAGCAGCTTATCTGGGTCCTATAAGGAATTAGCACAGTAATGTCTTGCAACACTTATGATTTGATTTTAGTTTCAGCAATATTATCAATCCATCCTGTTGTTTTGCCTTTCTTTTGTTTAGCTGTGTTGTGTTTTCTCATGAAGGAACAGAATGACTCAAGGACAGCTTGTGTTCATTGTGGTAGAGGAGGGTTTGATGTCCCACGTTAGAATCCCTGGATGACTGCTTTCTGAGACGCTGTTTGTGTTATTAGATTGACTGCCTTTTTCTGTACAGTTTCAGGTGTTTTGACTTTGTAAATTGTGCAATAACTAAGAGGGATGTACTGTTTCTGGGCAAAGAGCTGTTGTCTCTGTGTTGTGAAAAATACTCTATGCATCACCACAGACCAGTGCGACTAGTGTCACACTCAGAGGGCAGCTTAGTCAAACATGACTTTCAGTTTAGCATTTGACAATGCCCTGCTCTTCAGTAAGCAATAGCAGCCCTGTGTGTGCTAATACAATGCACATTACAGTGTAGGAGACCAACGCAGAGCAGTCCCATGCATGTCTGGGTACACATGTTGCTGTTTGGAAAGACCTTAAGGCATGACAGTGCGATGTGCAGGAAAAAAAATTTAAATTACTGCAACTGAATGTGAACGAATGCAGAGAGCAAACTTTAATGAGAAACTCCACGTTGCTTCAGCCAAGGTCGTAGTTGGTAGGACTTATATACCATTTCCAAAATAACTTTGTTAAGTGTCGTGGTATCATATATCTGTTTCACAACACACAGCTCTGTAAATTGTGGCTATGACACATGTCGAGGTTCTCCACGCGGTACTGTGGCGGTTCCCCAAGCGGTTCCTTGAGCGGTTCTCGTGGTGTTCACTCTCCAAGCAGCTGCACAGAATTGGGGCCAATCCACTGCTGACTTGACTGTTCTGCTTCCAGAAGTCAACCAACCCAGGCAAATGGAGTTCAGCTTTTCCAGAGATCTTGGGCTCTCGGGATCAAACGTCGTTGCTAACAGGCAGCCCCGGCAGGCAGGCAGGCAGCGGTCACCACAGCAGCGGCCCCTGGGCCAGAGGGAAACACCCTCCCTGTGGCTTCCCTCTCCTGACAAATATTAAAGACCTGGCCTTCCCCTTTGGCCATTTCTGCTTTCCTTTATATGTGTGCCATTTTGTGGTGGTGTGAATAAGAGAAAAAAAAAATCAATATAATCTTGCATTTCATTATTATAATCTTCATTATTTGTGTTTGTTGACTAAGAATCTGGAGAAATCCAAAAATACAAGAACAGAGACACAGAGAAGCATCCACATGTGTTGAAACACTTTCAGTGGCTCGCTTTTTTATTTATTCTTGTGATATCTTTTAAACTGTGAGAATACATTTTTCTGAAACAGTCTTAGAGAAGGCACTGCAGAATTTTCCAACATTACCTGAGGACAAGTGAGCACTCTCTTGTCCCTTGTTCAGGTCTCTCTCCCTCTCTTTGCCATGCTGTCCTTCTCTCTCTTCCCTCTCTCTCTCTCTCTTCTCTCTGACAGGGTTATGGGATTAGTAACTGTCTCTTCAAAGGCAGGGCCATATGCGTGCAGATTTACTACAAACACACCGGGGATAATTGCAACGACGGCAAAGGATTTACACTCCAACAGCCTGGAAAGACACTTCACTGACTGCTGCTAAAGTTCATTATTACATTTCACAGGCTTGACAAAAACCCACATGTAGCACTTTATTCATTGTTCAAGTTACAACAAATTTTCTCTCTGAATCATTATGTGACTCACAAAACATTTGTGTGTGGCAACTCCCTCCTTCTTTTCACCCCAAAGAAAAATATACTAATTACACAATTCAGCCGCAGTGCACTTAGGTGTTGAAGTGTATAAAAGAGGCATGAAAAACAAATACTTCATCATTGTCGGTTTTAGGGGCTATATTGAGCGTGCAGAAGGCATATGGGAGCTAGTGCTGTAATGCAGTGATGTGAAGAGGTTCTCTTGTGTCTCTTGCAGTCTGTCGCCAGGTGATGTTTCAGTTCCTTCACTTTACCTTCGCTTCCAGTAGCTTGGGTATAATAAAGATTTGTGTAAACAATCACGGCATGGAAAAGAAGGGCTGAGAGAGACAGAAAGTAAGAGGTGAGAAGAGAAAGGTGAGGAGAGTTCATGAAGAAGGCTGCATTTGTGCGGGTACTTTTTTTAGGATAGCGAGAGAGAGGGAGAGAGAGAGAGAGAGAGAGATACTTACTGAAAAAAGCACCACAAAGTTTGAAAGTCAAGCTCATTTTCCTCTCTTGCAGGAGAAGACATCTGGAGAGCAGGTGTTACAGCCAGCTGTGGTAGAAAGAGGCAACACAGCAAGAGCATAGGGCACTGCTCCCTCTACAGGTCAGTGGGAAGCTTTACACTTCAGTGGTGAGGACAGGGATAGGTCAGGACATGCCCAGGCAAGGACCATTCAATCCAAGGACAGGTTGCCCCCCATGGGGTAATAAGATCGATGTGTCTAACAGACCTGAATTAAAACATGAAATAAAGGTCAAAATAGCTCTCATCAACTATCAAGCAGAGCATTTCACTTGTACCCTTGGGGCATTGGGCACCTAGGCCCACTGTGGCAGAAGTGATGAAGTGATTTCTCAGATTCTGTGTGTTTTAGCTTGCTGTGCTATTGAAGGTAGAACTGGCTGTCTCTGTAAGCAATGTAATGTCAACGGTATATGTCCCACCAGAGGAAAAATGAACAATGGAGTGCAAGTTTGTAAAACAAAATGGAGCATTTTTGTGGCTTCATAAAAAAAATTGCTGAATGCTAAAGCCATGTGGACTTTTTTGCACACAAGAATTTGGTAAATGTTGTGTTAATGCCATTGGAAAATTGAATGAAACATATGGGGGCTAGACAATGTCCTTTTTTTCTCCCCACCTTAACTTTTCTCCCCATTCTGTTTCCTTTTTCATGAGCATGTATAGTTGCCTCAGCAGCAATGGTGAGACTCAAGCAATTCACGTTAAAGTCACAATGAAAAATGGTCTCAGCATAACACAGCATGTTCTAAGTAAAAGGCACCTGACTTTGGTGATTTATTCTGTCTTGTAAAGATTTCCCATCCGTGTGTGTGATGTTGCTCTTCTGAATAGCTCCAGTGTATTGTATGTCTTATGTAGTATTTTGGATAAGACAAAAGATAAGACAAAACCAGTAAATACAGTTGTGTATATAGTACTAGTTACAGAAAATTTTGCATACAGCAGTATGTATTACTGGTGAAAAAATATTTTTAAAGTATTTCAAAATGCTAAAAAAGCGAAACATTTTACACAGTATTATGTAACTATAATGTTTTTAAGCAGTCCTTTTCATGGTGCAAAATTTATTGAGGCAACAGTGTTGTTGAGACCATCAAACATACCAATTTTACAGTGACAATGAATCATCAAACTTGTACTCTGACCTCTCAATACTAAAAAGTTGCGCTATATTGAACTATATGCGCTATATATTGCGCTATATTGCCGTGACTCAGGAGGAAGAGCTGGCCGTCCACTAATCAGAAAGTTGGTGGTTCAATCCTCGGTTTGCCTCGGGGCATGTTGAAGTGTCCTTGGCCAAGATACTAAACCCCCAATGTGCTCATCGGTGTATGAATGTGTGTTAGTTGAAAAGTGCTGTATGAATGTATGTGTGAATGTGACTTGTAATGTAAAGTGCTTTAAGTAGTCGAAAAGACTTTAAAAATACTATATAAATGAAGTCTATTTACCACTGAACCTTGAAATGTTCAACTCATGACATATCATGGAATGAGAATTTACTTAAATATTCATTGACTGACTTTGTGATTTTTAGATTTAAAGCATAAATTGAATGAAGAAGCTACTTTTTTCCCTCTTGGATAAGGTTTACAGCTCTCAAGGCCAGGTTTCTGCTGACCCTGAGCCCCTGTGTTGTTCAGGAGGAAAAGAAATAAGGAAAAGAGGGATGGCACAGCTGTACCACAGCCTACCACCCAGTGAAGGAAAGCTTCACAAAGGAAGCCTCAGTCTTGCTTTAGGCAATACCTTGGCTCTGGTAGACAGATTCTTTACTTAATAAGCTAAATAAATCAGGATGCCACTGCAAAAATGTTGCCACTTGAAATTATTTTAAGGGAAATAGAGAATGAGTGTTTTGTCATGCTTGAACAAAATTACTACAGCAAAAACTGGAAAAAGTAACAGCTAAAATGAGACATTAACTAAGATGAGATGTGCCTTGGGGCCCTGTTAGGTACTGATCAAGTCTAAATGAAGTCAGACTGTCTTTTGGACTTTGAATTTCAAACATTTGTTTAAAAAAAGCCAAAAAAATAAAGCAATTGATTTAACTGTTGTGGGAAAGCATACAAATATCTCATTCAAAAATTCAGTATTACTGTTTAACTGGTAGTTTTGTATGAACACATAGTTCTTCAAAAAACAAAACAGGCAAATTGAATCATTCAATTATTCCACTTAATAAGTGTTTTTTGATAATAGTTTCAGTTTAGAAACACCAGCCAAACATTTATCCTTTTATTTTATCAATGACTGAAAATGGATATTTACAGATTCCAAAGCAAGACACGGTTTTGCTGATGAGAACATCTTGTTTTTTATGGGTACTGACCACAATATTCTTTTAGCTGTTAAAGAAAATCATCAGCTTACAAAGGAAAGATGGAACCAATGAAGATACAAAGATTTTGACCTGTAATAGTCATACAGGAAAAAAATGAGAACGTGATTATCCTTCCCGTGTTATGAGCAGTAATCTATGGGCCCTGTATCCTAACAAAGGTCTAAGCCCAGCTTTTTCATTCTACATCACACAGATAATCTCCAGATGAAGATGTCTTAGCAGTAATTATATTTAATCCACTCTTCAATATGTGTGGATAATAACCTTGAAAGTTTTTACTGCTCATTAAATACTAACAGTCAAGATGTTATGACAAAGTATAGTGTGTGTGTCCATACATTTGTACATACAGACATACAGTACATCACAAGCACAAGTACAAAAACGTATATATGTTGCATGGCCGCACAGTCGTGTGTGTGTGTCTATGTGTGCCTCCATATGTGTGTTTGTGTATGTGAATTAGTGTGTTTGCACATTCCTGGTCCTCCAGAACCATGTATAATAAGCTTTACTTTGACGTGCCCTAAAGATGAACTTAAGAATCAGCATCATTTGACTTCTTAGCTTTTGACATGGCTGCCAGTCAGCATCAGTGATTGGATGAAACCAGAGCTGCTGCCCTCAGAGGATCTTCTCTCACCCCTTTCTCTTTCTCCCTCCCTCTTCTTTACTGCTCTGTCTTGTTCCTCTCTCTGCATTTCTCTGCTCCCTGCTCTGGCCAGGTAAATCTGTTTCATATGACTTTGCAAAAGGGGCCCTCTGTAGAGGTTAACACCAAAGGTGGAACACCATGCACAAAGAAAATTAATCTATACTTTCTACAAACGGATTCATATCTGATTGAGGCTGAATCAAATACAACTCAGCAAGATAGTGTAACATAAGCAGGTATTTTCAAACACAATATTTATTTATATTTATCGTGTGGCACTTGATCTCACTACCTTGCCTTACCTTTTTATCTATTTGACTTGCTAATCCAAGCTAAGTTTGACGTTTCTTATCAGTACTATAGGCACTTTCTACTACATTTTTGTAAATACACTTGTTTTGTTCTCATCAGTTAGATGCGAAGATCTACAATATTCTTATGTCTGTACAGTAAACAGAATGCTGCAGCCAGTACATGTCAGCTAGCTCAGTATAAAGACTGGAAATAGAGGGGTAACAGTCAATCTGCCTTCATCCAAAGGCAACAACATTAACATGTTACATACAAGCTAACCGAAGTGTAAAAGCTACACTTTGGGTTATTGCACAGACTGGCAACTGGCAAGATATCACATGTTAAGTGAGTTTTAGAGGGTACGACTAGCTGTTCTTCCAGTCTTTGTGCCAAGCTAACCAGCTGTAGCAGCCGTTTAGCTGGTTTTATCTTTAGGAAAGTGAAGAAGCATATTTCTGAAAACTTCAAACTAATCATTTAAAGTTTTAAAACCTATACTCTGTATGTATTTTTGGAGCATATTGAATGCATGTGTGTTTGCAGGAGTGTATGCATATGGGTGTGTTACTGAATCCTTTATACAGCCTGGTTCCTGGTTACAGAATATCTTAATTATCCCTAAAACGTCGGACCTGTATACACTAAGCAGTTCAAGCAAAGCTCATAATCCATACCCATAACAGATTAGTTTGGATTCGCTGTTTTTAGAGCTTTGATTTTCCCCAGCCACAAATTGATGTCATGCTCCTCAGCTCCCCTCCCATCTCCTGAGGAAGGCAATGGGAGATGATAGCTGATTGTTGCCAAGTTACAAAAGGTGAAGGGTTAAGGAATGCCTCTCCCTGTGATGGTGTTTTCAAGAAAAGGCCAGTGAAAGTTCTGCTCACTCCTGGACACTCTGAACATGCTTGTCTTAGCAAAGATTCAAACTGATGGTTTGGCTCTGTTTGACTGCCTCTGCTGTCTCTCCCTCTCTCAGGGTTTTATCTTGGTGCTCTCTAAATCGTCTCGGCATTGTCAACTTCTTCTCTGGTTTGTCTCGGTGTCCCTCTGGCTTTTTCTTTGTGTCTTCTCTCTTTTCTCTGTCAGTCTTCCTCTTTGTCATCTTAACCTCCTCACATTTCATTGGTTCATTTGTTGCTGTAACAGATTGTTCTGTCTGAAGTAGCCTACTCTTCTACAATGTGAGAGCCAACAAAACATAACTTGTCCAGGAGCATGTATGACCAGACACACATACACTCACACTGCACACAAACCAAAAATGATCTTTGGCAGCTTTTCTCTGACCACAAAATGACATTTACTCCTCACTTAGTGTCAGATATCATCCATATTAAACCGATCAAGCACCTTCAGACATCTCAAAGCTCATCTCTGTTTTTGTGTCTCACACATATAGACTCTTTTTGCTTCTGTCTCTCCCTGTCTGCATCCATCTCTCCTATTCACATACAGACTCACAGAGAACCAAGGTCATTGTGGAAAGCCATTGAGCCAAAGATGATCAGAGAGCGCAAGGCAACTTAACCTAAAAAACCCAGAGCATGATAAGTAGCCTTTTACGTGACCTGATATTATCATATTCATGCCTCATTCATAACAGACAAACTGATCAAAAACCTTGAGCTGTTCCAAAAGGTCATCTTTGGGTTCACTGTGGGTCAACCTAACCCATGAAAGCTGAGGGTCATGGGAAGCTGCAGTTCTTGGCTCAACTGGATAGGAACTTCACTGACAGGTTTTCTTGGAGGATGTTTGTAAAATGGCCGACCACTGATACCACAGTAAAGAGCAGCACTCGGTGACTGTGCCGTACATCCTGGGCCAAGGACATGGCGAGCACATCATGACCAATGATCTGAACCAGGGAGGAGGCACTGAGAAAGGAGTGGAAGAGTGTGGCCTTTATTCTGGGTTTGGAGTAGGAGAGGATGTGTGGACATGTGTGCGTGTGTGTGAGCAGAGACAGAGTATGTGCCTGTGTTTTAGTGGGTTGAATTGGTTTGATTACATTTGGAGATAGCAATCAGCTCCATTCCACTCGCTGCTTTATTGTGTTTGATGTCCGATGAGCATCGAGACGAAGCAACTCAACACGCATAGTCTGCTAATGTACTCACACACACACACACACGCGATGAAGAGAAATCTCAGACAGGCCACCATTCTACTGACATATTGTGAGCGAGTTCTCATGTTTTCTCACTGTGGTGCCAACACTTTGTATGTGACGCTAGCAGCACAGGTGTGTAAAGAAAAACTAGCCTGACACCATCTTTTCTGACTCCTCCATCTATTTTCTCTTTCCTTGCTTTATCTGACATTCTCTCTGTTTATTTTTCTATCTGTATCAATCTTGATATTTCTCATTTTTTGGTGGCAAGTGGTTCTCTTTCTAAGTAAACACATTTGGAAATGCTCTGTCACTGTTTAGGGTGGGAAAGGAGTGTGTATGTGTGTCTGTGAGTGATTGTGGTGGGGAGGTGCAGCTCACACATACACACACACACGCAAATGTTTGACTCGATGCCGTGGAAACGGGTGATGTTTGGTCCTGATAGTTTCTCTCTCTCTTTAATTGTGGGGAAATGGGTTTCAGATGTTACTGCGCGACTGATCACTTTGGGCCCTGCTCGGCCCCGTCATGTCCTCCCAAACCACATCAAGGAGCCCAGGGCTGATGTGGGACGATAGCGGCCCAGCGATGGAGGCCCACTGTGGGGCTAAAATGCTCCTCTGGGTGCCCTTGCAATAACAAGATCCACATTAGCAGTAGCCGTATGATCTGTCTGCTAAGCTAGGCTGTGTTACTACTACCGTGTGATATGTGATGCAACTGCACAAAAACAACAAATCAAACATGATTGGAGCAAGAGATTTTCAGTAGTAGTTTGTTGAATATAGCTTCTTTGAGATGTACTTTGTTCTCATATTTGTGATGTCTTTGATATCCGATAGGAATAATACAACTGTTGCTGGTGTTGGGGGCCTCTCTGTTTGCTTGCCTGCTGTACAGGAGCTGGCAGGCATTTTGTGCCTTGGAAAGGACATTTAAGCAGGCCTAATACTTGACTACAAGTATGTGTTGTAAATTCTGTTATGTAAATGTTCACTTTTTCCTCCCATGTTTATATTTGTGGTTACAGCCAATTAAAAAAAATCTATGAAGCTACATTAAAAAAACGTTAGGAGAATAATCAAACTAATGAAAACTGTCCTCCACATATTTTCAGCACCTGTTGAAGAGATGGCAGATCACTGTGGGTGTAACAAACCCACATTCCAGTAATAGAGCCTTTTGGTTGCTTTGGTTTGTTTTCCTTGGATGACTCCTTACCCCTGGGTGAGGACTCTGGTAATTCACAGGGGAGAATACAGGGGTTGATGTCATGTGTTCCAGCTATTAGAGCGGGAGAAAGAGAAGGGAACATAAAGATGCAATGCTGCCCTCTGTTGTTGGGTAAGACAGGGACACATATGTGGATCGATAGGGACAGAGAAATGACCTTTAGCAAAACTATAACTGCCATTTTACAAGTTGTGTGTCCAATGTAAAAATACAATTTGATGGAGAAGAGTTGAAGAGTTTTCAGCAAAATGTAGTACTCTGTATGTTAAAAAATGACCCCCATGATTGCTGTGTTAGTCTGTATTGGATTTCCAATACTGGTGCATTAATTTGTCAATAGCAGTTTACTTACAGTATGAGCATAGCAGCAGTTGTCCTTTTCCCTTTCAACCTTCCGTCAACTCATCCCCAGCATTCCCTGGGCACCTGCGAGATGAGGTCCAGTATGTTCTGGATTCCATGTCTGTCCAGGAGTCACAGGTTATGGACCCACTCTCCAGAGACAGTTTTGCTTTCTGACGCATGATGTCTCAATTTTAATTCACGTATGCCTGCTCTCTGTTGAAAACCATGTATTGCTCCTCAATTGATGTCTATCATGGCAGGTTACACACCAATTGTATGAAAAGAAAAAGTTTTGGAGCCCAAGAAATTATGCTTTTCACAATAATGCTACCTTATAACTTCAGCTGGGGGGGTTTCCCATTATAATTCACATTCACAGCCACCTAGTATGTGTCTATGTGTGTGTGCGCGAGTGTGTCTCTTTGTGGGTTTTTGTGCTAATGCAACAGTGGGATGGAGAGAAAGGCGGAGGAGGAGGATGTGGGAGGGAGGGGAAGTTAGATAGCCACCAGTTGAT
This sequence comes from Toxotes jaculatrix, assembly GCF_017976425.1. Taxonomy (NCBI): domain Eukaryota; kingdom Metazoa; phylum Chordata; class Actinopteri; family Toxotidae; genus Toxotes; species Toxotes jaculatrix. Next base: position 18,671,691 of record NC_054408.1, read on the forward strand.
AGAAATGTATCAGCCAGCTGGCCAGCAGCTTTGGCTCAACTTTGGAGCTCTCCCTGATCTCTGGCTCAGAGAAAATACAACAGCCTGGGGCTAGAGGGAGGGCTGAAAGGGTCTATTTGTATTGAAGCTCGCTGGGCAGTTGTGTTTTGTTGCAGTTACAATAGATGTTTGAGTATTTTCTTTGTATTTTGACAGCTTACAGTTGAAGAGCTAATGATTTGCTGGTTTGTGAGCTGCACTCGCACCTGCAACTTTGCAAATACGTTGCAAATACGTTGTGCGGTGAGCCCTTAACGAATCTCAGAGTCAATGACATTTAAATAATGACATATGGTGCAAAATGATCTGTTTCGATCTGTTATATCTGTGATATAAATTTTCACAGAAATTCCACAGAAACCAGGACAGATTACAGTGCCTCTGCCCTGTGGGCACGATAAGCCCACAGACAAAAAAACATAAAACATCTGTTACCCATATTTTGTGATCCTTCCAAGAGGAGCAATCCGAGGTTACTCCAAAAAGGTCATCATCACTTTAATCTCTGTCTCTCTCCAACCATACTCTCTCTCTGTCCTCTTCCTGCTCTTTTTCAGTAGCTCCTATTGAGCATCAAAGGCTCCACACTCTGTTCCTATGGAGCAGGAATCTCCCGACTGTGTAAACATCGCTCTGGTCCTTTCCAACTGAGAAACAGATTGAATTTGAACATGCGTGTGAACCTCAACATCTATACTGTAGAATTCAGCCAAAGGCAAATTAGGGTGTGGGTGGAAGGAGGTTTATCTTGTTTTGGGTCTAATTTACCTTCATGAGTGAAAAGGAAAGCAATAATGAAGACTTTTTAAGACAAGATGCATGGTATCACTCTCAAAACACTGATCCATTGGTATAGTTCTGCAGGACTGATATATACAGTTCATTATTAATAAATGGTTTTTGAATGGATCATACCAGCAAAATATATTTACTTAGAAATCTGTACTTGTGCCATTCCACTTTTTGGTGTTGTTATTTTTGTTTCATTTTGTGACAGGGTCTTCCAGACAGGGGAGGAGAACAGGAAGCAAGAGGGGTTTATTTTGAAAGAACAAAGAGGGGTTGGTAGGACTAGACAGCATGCCATCAAAGACAGAGGCTGATGACAAGCACAGTATGTGTGTCTGTGTGTGTGTGTGTGTGTGTGTGTGTGTGTGTGTGTGTGTGTGTGTGTGTGTGTGTGTGTGTGTGTGTACAAGTAAAGGATTGTGGTTGTGGGCCTGTCTTGGTTTTGTCAACAGTACTTGGGCCCCGTTATGATGTGTGGGTTTTGTCTGGTGAGGATTGGGCATTGAAGATAAACCCTGTCTGTGAATGTGCATGTATTCATGCACAAACGAAAGTGCACAGGGATACACACACATCTATAGACACACTCACACAGCTGATTTTCCTGACAGCAAAATACTGCTTAACATTCAGACAAGGGCGCAGCCTGGTGGACATAGAGGGTAGTGTCACCTAATCTGCACTTGTATACACCACCACATCTGCACTGCATGAACTAAGGGCTGAAAACAACACACACTCACACACAGTTTCATTATTTATTTGTCTGTTTTTGTTTTGTTTACATCCACACCCTTCATTTTCCCGTCACATTTCTACATTAGGTTTTTCCACCTTGTGTGACAGTACTTACAGATTATTCTTTGTCTTGTTGTTCCAACACTTTATTGAAGCTAAAAGAAGGACAGAATTTAAAATCACAATCTGTGGGTTTACACTGAGCTTGCTTGAGAATGCTTGAGCAATTGAGCCTTGACTGTGTGCATGTCCCCATCTGCCTTTTGGCTGCCCCAGATAAGAACATCAAAGCATTTGAATGCTTATCGTCTCTTGTTGTAATTATAGCAGTGAGCCACAACAGTACAGGACAGGACTGCAGGCTGGTTTTAAATGAGAGGAAAGACCTACATCCACCCCTAACTCTGTGTGTGAGTGTGTGTATGTGTTAGGGAGATCATAGCCTTTGATCACCTGCCTGTGTTTGATTGAACTGATGTAGCGCTAAAGCCTTGTTTTGATATCACTGTTTTTTGTCTTTTGTTACACAATTCAATAGGAAGCGGCAGGTGGGGTTGTTTAACACCAGATGCTGCTTTTGTGTCATTGCAGGTTACATGTGCCTGAACAGCGTGGCCACATCAGCTTTGTTAAGTTGGTATCCATAATGTTTTTTTAATGGGTGAATTGTTAATACATCCAACTGTAATAGTATCATAAAACATCTAGAATGGTTGGAGGTCCTCATCATAACACTGTATCAAAAGTATATCAGAGAGTAAAATGTACTTGAGTATCAAAGGTAATACAGATTCATTATGCAGAACTGAATTATCATTAGGGGTTTTACTATTGGTGCAATACTGTTTAAGGAGAATAATGTTGCTGTTGGAGGTGAAGCTAATTTCAACTTTGCAATACGTATGTTTGTATGTTTCATAAAATCTTCACATTTCATCTGTAAAATCTTTATCTGCAAAGCAACCAGCAACAGCAGCTGTCAGGTGAACACAGCAGAATAAAAGGCTCTATTTTAAAATGTATGGAAGACCAAAAATAAAGCAGCAGATTAAGTACATCAAATCTGTACAATTTGTAGATACTTTCCACTGTAGCACTTTAACATTTTGATAGCATGGCAATGTAGCAGATTTGATCAATTTAAGCCGTACAGCTCAGCATAAGAGTAGTAAACACATAAATTTCTCATGTTTAAATGTCTGTGTATGAAAGAGCGACTCACTAAACGCAGCTTGACAGAGCTGTACAGACGAGCTGCATATTTCTCAATGAGAGGATGACTCTTTATGATATATGAACTGCCCCATTCAGTGGTGTTAACAATCCTGCTTTGTCATGGATGGGAAAATATGTGAATATCTGGCAAGTGTGTGTAAATGTGTGTGTGCACCTCTATCAGCAACTCCATGACCACGCAGCTGCAGACAAGAGGAGGAGAGGCAGCTCTTTCACAAGTCTGTGACATTCACAGTGACCCACCTGTTTGCCTGTGTGTGTGTGTTGAGTGTGGATGTGTGTCTGTCTCTCTGTGTGTTTGTATGATCCCACCTGCCCCCTCTCTCACTCTGCTCTCACTAGATTGTATTTTGTCTCCACCTGCCCGTGTCAGCCGTGCTAATCCCTCCCACTGGCTTTGACAGACGCGTCTACGATAAGACAAGACACCCGATCCCTTTACTGCCGTTTGATCTGCACAACACGCACACACACAGAGGAAGAGAGAGACAGGTCCCCCTCTGAATGCTTTCAATAGGCAGATCAAAACAGTGTTTAGATCATTTTTACTCATTATTTGTAACGTACAGGCAATAAAAATATTTCCATTACTCTCTGAACCAAAGATGAATCACCACTGTCTTCTCTTTGTAAGCAGTGAAGTAGATATTCTTTATAATATTATGTGTATGTGTGTATATATACAAACACAGGGGATGCAGAGAATAACACTTTGACATAACTAAATAAGCACAGACTCGATAATCAGTACATTTAGTTTGACAATTTTTCCATATTTGTCAAACCTGTGTGTTTTATATGTATCTGTGCAAAACACTGAAGGCTAACATTAAAATACAAGCCAATTTTAAAGCATTGTATTATCTTTCTCCTCTCAGTGGTCTCAGCACTTTCCACCACCCTCTGCCTCCCTGCTCACCCCCTCTGTCCTGTTGGCAAAACCTCAGTTGGTTGATGGGAGAATTCTGTCACTAAAGCTAATATTAGTCAGAGGTCTCAGAAACCTTCACTCCTCCTCTCTTCAGTTATCCTGCCTGATATGTCGTTCCACAGTTTCACTAAAACTAATTAAATGCTGGGACGAGCTGGCGAAGACGCCTGCTGACAGGAAATGTCACGAGAGAGCCCCTCATGACAAACATTTCCACACAGTCTGGCCTGATTTGCAGTCGACTGGATGTGACTGCCCTCCAGTGGTTGGTTGTTTGAAAAGACACCGCTCTGTTTCTAGGGCTGATTAATCACAAAAGACAAAAACAGATTCTGAAACAGTGTAATTCACAGGGTCACATTTGACTGCAGGTATTTTATGTGATCAAAATCATTTTTTTCAGTCAATCTTTCAAAAACCACCTTTGACAGTCTCTAGGCATTTTCCTATTTCTTCAGCTTTGTCAAAGACTTACACTGCATGGCTGCCGGTCAGAAACAAGTAGAAAGAGTACAAATATGATCCCCTTTGCAGATGTGACATTTGTTCTTCTGAAAATAAAATTAATAGATAAATAAAAGGGGATCTCAGTGTTACATCTTTTTCTAATTGCTTTGATCTGCTTTGGCAACCAAAATGGAAGCTTTAAAATATTCATAAAAATGGTAAAAATAAAATAAAACCTGTGGAGTTTAATGGTGAAGGAATAACTTAAATAACTGTATCTAACAACACATCTTGAATACAAAGGTCTTTACAAAACTAGACAACAAGAGAGACTATCTGAATGTAAATAAGAAAAATTATTTCATTGTAAATCAAGAGTTAAAACATGCTTTATGATTTTATGCTGCAGCAGCTAGTTGATTTAGGGTTCTGACAGTGTGTTTGAGAGAAAGCGCGGTGATTTGAGAATGAATGTGTTGTGGTCTGATTAGGAGAAAATACTATAAAATGCGTAATGCAGAGGACAATGTGAGTTGTTGCAGTTGCTATGATTGCACTAAATCACCACCAGGAGGCAAACTTTCCTCAGGAAACAGAGAGACAGAGACTTGTGAGTGTCCCTGGTTGAAGAATCCTCTTGCACAATCTAGAATATGCAAACAGAGGCTGAATTTTTTGATGATGTTTTGCTGTTATTTCTTTCAGCTCTGTCAGTAGCTCATAAGCAAGGGAACATACTATATATCTGGCGTGTTGTGTTTGATATTTTGCTGTTATGTAACATGCATAGGTTAGACACATTACATATACATATAGCAGAATCATAATCTATACATATGGTGTAACATCCTGGGTTGATATGTGTATTGTGTATTATTTATGTTTTTATTGAATTTTCTTTCTTACCTGATTCATGTGTTTCAAGGTTTATGTGACATGACTGCTACAACATCACAAATTCCTAAAATCAGTAGACTGATAACATAGGATATATCTCTATGTCTGTCTTCAATGCCACTCTTGCCTCCATCCTTATCTTTGTGTCCTCTGAGAATCTGCCCCTCATTTGCAGTCACACCCTTGTTACTGCTCTTGCTTAACAATAATGTTCCATGATACACAGCTGATTTTGTTGAAGTGTGCAATAGTTCCCCCAAGTCCCATAGTTTCTAGCACTTCCTTTTCAGTGAGGTGGTAGGAATTCAGACTCATAAACACACAATAGTGAGCTGAAAGGATACTGTTGGGATTTAGGGATGCTATATTGGTAAAAAGAAAAAAAAAAACATTAGCATCATAAGATCAGTAATGTTAATCCAAAAAATAAGCAGCACTTTCAGTAACACTGCATTTGATTCTGGTTATTTTGCCATATTAACATATTCCATTTTATATCTATACCAGGCAGAATGACTGACGTTCCCCACAATCACTGTATGTGAACGTTAACAGGTGGTCTTTAATTAGTTTTAGCAGCAAATTGCATGTCATGAACCTACTCTACACTGTTTTTGCATTTTGTCGTACATGCTCAAATTACATGGCCACTTTTATAAAGATCTCATACAGTATTTTACTCATGGTGGGTTTTAATTTCAGTTAAGTATCACTTAAAGCTACACTAATCAATGTTTTATATAAACCACAAATCAAACACCTGTGTGTAATGTGAACTGACAGATCCACAGAGAATATCACCCAACTCTGCTGTTCCCTTCAGCTAATTAGTCTAATTTGGATCATTATTTTGGTTTTCAGGCCCACAAACTCTAATATCCTGCTCATTTCCAGCCACAGTAGGCAGCTGTTTTCCAGCTTAAAAGGTCTGGTATATCCACCATTCACTACCTGCCTTAACCGTACTGATGATAGAAAAGGTAAATGACTAGCTGCTGAAAAGAGGAGGACAGAAAACTCGGGAATCTTAATCAGGAGTTTGTAGAGACCAAAACAGAGCTAAAAGGAGCTGAGATTCATCAGGAGAACAGAAATGCTCCAAATGAATGCTAATGTTGCTAATGACTTTTTAAGGTAACAACATGCCACTGTTACATTTGGCTCAAAAAAAATCAGTTAACGCAACTTTGATTGTGCATTACATTTATTATTCCACATTGTGTTAACTCACTTTTTGACTACTGACATGCAACACATTTCATATTTAGAACATATAGTGTATCACCCAATCCTGTGATTTTTAGATATTTTTTTTTCTTTGGTATCAGACTAGTGATATATAATAGAGCCAGAAAAGCTTTATGCTTCATGTTTAATATATTGAGATTATTCCTGTGTCACATCCTGTTGCATTTTGTTTGATTTGTGATGAAAGAGTTTCTTTTGATCACCGTCTGATTTATGATGTGTTGGATCAAACATTGGCATGATCAAAGGAGTTTGTGTGAAATGGGGGTCATTTTACAGTTTTGGGACATTATTGTCTGAATTTTGTTTGGCCTGAATCACCTGCTTGCTTCAGTTTTTTATCTTGACACGTTTGTTTTGGTTGACAGTTTTAACAGGTGTATACAACATTTTACTGATGATTACTGATGTGCAAAACTGAGTTTGATCATTATTACAATGGAGCTATGATGGTGGTGATGATAATTAGATTGTGCTGCTGGTGTCCGTTACAGTAACAGTGAGGATGCTGATTTTTGGAGAATTCAGTCAAATTCCACAAATACTCACGTGATTGGAAGAAATGTGAAAAAAAAGAAAGGTTGTAAAAAGTTACTGGACATCTCTCTTATTTTTATCTGTATGTACTTCAGTCACCTCACAAATAACCCTCAGAGTGAAATATCTTACTTATGAGTCTATCGACTATTATAAGCAAGGAATATGCACATTCTGTACAGTTCAGTGGAGTGGCAAAGCTCATTCTGAAGGCTCCATGGCCTTAGATTTTCACTGCTATTTGTATCTGTTTCCACTTCAGACTGTATCAGGAGATCAGACAGTAGTCCTGTAATGTAGTGGAGGGTTGCCAGTTCTTCTTTGGGTAATTGGATCACCCATGGAGTCTCCTAAGGATGTGCTATGCACTCCTTCAATAAGTGGGTGTGGAATTAAAACATGTCCTACTACACTGAATCCCTCATGCAGGAAGGTTTATCAAAACACTTTGTTATGGCTTCAGTAACAATACTAGTAAAGGTTCTGCTGGCAAAGTCCTGGCCAAAAGATATATTTAAGTGTGCAAGCATGAAATAACTTAACAGAGCTGACCTGAAAAGTCATTGTCTTTCTTTAATGTGAAGTTTTTTGATCAGAGGGCAGATTAAAGACCAAGAGGAGTCAATGATTCAACATAAGGAATGGACAACTAGTCAGTGTATTTCATGTAAAACAAGTTCAGGTGATGTTTTGTCTTTTGAACATCACTGAAACTCCCTGGCATCAAGCATACTATGCATAACTCAAATTCTAGAAAACATTTTGGGTTTAGTTTGCCCAGAGTTGGAACAAATACTTTGTACAGATTTCTTTCCAATAGCTCTTCAGGGAATCTTGTGTATGAGCTATTGGGAGAAGAATGAAGTGTCCATGTGGTTTCAAATGTTTTGAAATCAGATTTGAAAAGCCGATCAGTAACCCTTGCTTGACTGCATTTCTAGAAATGCTTATTTTGGATGAGGTTGAGGATCTTTTTTTCTCTCTGTTTGTGTTTTTGAGCTTTTTGGATACGTGTAATATGTGACAACCATATTTCCAGTCCACCAAATCACTATGTAAACAAAAGCAGTGATGGGGCACTTGAGTTTGAGGGTATCTCTTACAAACCCATAGCAGAATGCGGAGAAATCACATTTTAAGTAAAGTTGATGTCTGGGCCGAATAACATAATTCTAGACAGATCTAAAGAACAAAGGCTTGGCATTTATCAGTTTATAATCCTTATGCTTGATTTTGATGTGTGAAGCAAGATGACTGTTTTGGATTGACTTAACTGTACATGGTTAACATTTTTCCACAGAGAGCAAACTGGCAAATGTAGGTTCTCCAGTAGAAAGAAGGATATTGTAATCATTCATTAATTAACAAAGCAGAATTAAGGGATGATAAGGTGAAATACAGGCCAGCGAAGAGGCCCTGTTTATCTCCTCATTTATAAATGTCGGTCAGTGTATGAACCTGTTTTTCTGGCCAGCTCAGAGGGAAATGGTCTGACTTAAAGATTTTCCTAAGTAACGAGACTAATGGGGAAGAATAGCACATGAACTTCTCTAATGCTTGTTACCTGTATGTAGGCTATTAATGGCAACTTGGACCTAAAAACAACACCCCTAGTGATTGGATCACGCCTCGGCTTATTTCACTGGCTGGCTCGGCTGTCAATCAGGAGCTGCACTTGGTGGTTCGTTTAAACCCATGAATTACGCAGGGCAACTAATCTTCGTTTAGTCACAGCCTCAGAATTGTGTCGCAGCGTCCCCCGAGGCGCTGACAGAGCATCTGTTGGAATACAACTTGACTCTGAAAAGCAGCTCCAACCTCCTTCACCACCAGCCAAGGAGCCATCGCACGGAGTAAATAAACGCGTAAATGGAGTTTCAATCGTCGTCGTGACTCTTCTTCACCGCCTCTCACCCTGCAGAAGAATCTGCGTTGAAGTTGCAGCAGCATCCACACCACCGCGGCTCTCTCCTTTGCAGACATGGGGACCGTTCTCTCTATATCTCCCGCGACAAAGAAGGCATCTATTATCGACGCCGAAGTCACAGGAGATGGACTCAAAAACGACAAGAGCCTTAAGCGGCACTCGATGTTCGTCTCCCTCTCCTGGAAGAAGCTGGTGGCCAATTCGGCCAAGAAGAGTGCCAAGAAAGTGACCCCGAATCCGCTGCCCACCCGTGAACTCCCGCCCAGCCAGGTGGCTCAGCTCAACAACGAAAACATAAGGAAAACGCACCAAACCGAGGAGAAGAAACCCAAAGCGCCCATCCCAGTCCCGGTGCCAACGGTACCCACGCAAAACAACGAGGTTGTCGCCCAAAACGGGAGGCTCTCCTCGGTCCAGAAGCAGCCCAGCAGCCTGTCTCTGGTGTCACCGAGGCGGATAGTCATCCAGGCTTCCACGGGAGAGCTGCTGCGCTGTTTGGGGGACTTCATGTGCCGCAGGTGTTACAAACTGAAAGAGTTAAACAGCGGAGAGGTCATCCTCTGGTTCCGAAACATCGACCGGACTCTTTTGCTGCAGGGCTGGCAGGACCAAGGCTTCATCACGCCGGCTAACGTGGTGTTCGTGTACCTGTTGTGCGAAGACACGATAGCGGACAGCATCGACAGCCCGGCCGAGCTGCAGGGCACCTTTCAGACTTGCCTCTACCTCGCCTACTCCTACATGGGCAACGAGATCTCCTACCCGCTCAAGCCGTTCATGAACGAGTCGAACAAGGACGTTTTCTGGGAGAAGTCGCTCCGGATCATCGACAGGATGAGTGCCAAAATGCTGCAGCTGAACGCAGACCCGCACTTTTTCACCGAGATCTTCCAGGACCTCAAAAATCAACGAGACACCTGCGAGTCAAACCTGGATCGCTGACATGGACACGAACAAGACACTGGTGTTTGTTTCGATGAAGATGAATGTGTTTTTTTTTTCCAAAAATCACACAACGGTGGTTTTTGCGGGGGAAGGGCCAACGCTCTCACCTGTGGGCTGAATATCTCTCTCATGATCAACAACTTCAGTATGGTGTTTAGACTACTGTGTAGGAGATTTCACAAATGCATGCCAATGGTTTATTGTCCTCTTTCGTCTTGTCCCTTGAGTGACGCAGGGTTTTGACTTCGTGGTACAAATCGCATAACAAGTGACACTCAAATCCCCGTTCCATTCATGATTAGCCTAGTTTTCTGGGTAAGTGAGTGAATGTCGCAGTGAGGTGAGGTTCCAGGCAGGACCAGAATAGATCTCTGTGTTTGAGAGGAGTCGAGAGGCGGAGCTGTCCGAGGTGCTGACCTGTGCAGCCATTCCCATCCCTCCCCCACCCCCCCGCTACTTAAGTCACTTTTCCACAACAGAGCCAAGCGTGGCGTAAGAGGACCAGAGTCAGCCCAGTGCACTTTCAGCACATAAGCCTAAGTCTTGTAAGGAGAGGTGTATAGTATATTGTGCTTTTTTACAGCCTCAGCCAGCTGATAGATAAGTTGTTAAACATGCAACAGAAGCATGTCTCTAGATATTTCTCTATGGGTAACGTAGTTTAAAACCTCGTTTCCATCCGCAAACCTTGACTAGATGTTAGAACGTCCCTCTCCTGCAGAAAAGCACCATGCTATACTGTATGTATAGATTTTAATACTTGGTTGGACTGTAAATGTTTTCATCTCCTATTGCGTGATAGAAAAAAAAACACCAAATCTGTCATAACAACAACCTCATTTGAATTTAAATGACTTGTTTTTGCCTACAAATGTCATACTGTAGTAATGTACCTGCAAGTGGGCCATTGGTTCAAGCTGAGCATGAAGAAAAGGGGCAGAAATGTAAAATTAGTGAATGTGATAAACCTCACTAAATGGGCCCATAGATGGCCATAGATGGCCATACAGCAACATTATCAACCCGAGGCCTCTGTTTCTGTGTTGCTTTTCAATACATGTTGGCCACTGTGATGTATTGCTTTGCGACATATTGCAGAGGTCAGCTGGAGACTGAATGAAATGTATAGTTTTTAAGAGATTTTTTTTTTTTAAATCTCACATGTGCCAACTATAAAATTCTCTTGGCCTGAAACTACATGGTTTACATGTACATATCCCACTTGTTAAATTTGCTCTTTATTTTATTTTGCTCTGCCTATTTCAAAGGTAGCTGCATATGACGTAGTTCAAGCGTTACAAAAACAAATAGAGCTTAATGGTCAAATGGCATTTTTGCCCTGTTCTTTAAATGTGCTGTGAGCCTCAGTTTACTGGATTCAACTCATTTTCAGTTCAGTCAATTCAGGAAGGGTGTTTCCTCATAATGTAAATATTGAGTGCAAACATCTCTAGTGGCAGAAGACTTCATCATTTGTCATTGCAGTTTCTATAAGCTTGAAGTGATTTGATTCCAACTCTGAAACCAAACCCAAACGTAACAGTTAGCATTCAGTATTACGGTCATTCTAAGTGATCATTGTGATGTTGTGTTGTGAATCCATTGTTTGGAAAAGTGGAATATAATGCTGCTATTTTGCACAGCTCTGAACAAACCTTCGATGTTTTGCACAGTGGTCTAGCATAATGGTCGTGTACCAGCGTTTCTTTTCAGGAGCTGGAGTGTTTGCCATTAAGTTTGCCGTCGCTGTCACCAAGTCTCGCTCTAGGATGAACATCTGTGAATTAGATCTTTTGTACAGTTCAGTTTTTCCTATATGTCAGCTGTGGAAAATAATATTTAGATGTGTGTGTTGTCTGTGGTGTTGCGCCACAGTGGCATTCACTCTCTTTACGTGTTAATAAAAGGTCAATGCAGTAATTATTTATGGTGACCATCACGAAATAAATCCAAACTTATGTAGGATCTCCGGTCTCTCTCGCATGGTTTTTATCATTTATCGCTTCGTCTTAATGTTTATGTGTGTGCCCACTACCGTATATGGCTTTAATGTGTGAGCACACATGCTTGTGGCCCATGTTTGTACAACCCTTGCAGTTTGCTGAAGCAGTAATTAACGTGGACAGCCTCTTATCCACTCATAGCACTCACTAATCCTTGATTTGAAGGGAGCGCTTGAGACAAGGTTATGCAATAGAAATAAGTCCATGATGAATATGCCTGCCATGAGGTTGCCATGAGACTGAAACTCATGAGATTTCACTGGTTGCCATGAAACCAAAACGCATCAGACAGGGTTATTACTAAATGGAAAAGTTTACTGAGGCAAATCTATATATATATTAACTAAAAGATACAAAATTTGCAGGTTTATGGATGGATAAGAAAATGACCATAGGTATATATCCGTGAAAACACCTACATCACATCCTAGACTATGTTGCAGTTGAATTAGCTGTGTTGTACACTGAGGACAGTGGAGCATGCTGACACATATAAGGGATATTTTTGGTATCCTGTCTGTGTGTCCTGGGTATTCCAATTGGGGCCACATACTGAAATGGGAACACAGACAACTAAACAGTGAGAAAATAAATTGTTAAAAAAAAAAAAAAAAAGGAATCTGCATGCACTCCTCTTCTAAACTGGTCTCTACATTTTTGATTAAGATTTCCACAGAGATGCAAAATATATTTTAATGTGTATATGTATATATATTTGAGTTGCATAAAAAAGAACAGAAGTTTCAGATGCTTTAGAGCATGGGTATGCTGATTATTTACTATATGACAGAATGGAGCTGGATTATTAAGGGTTTCCTCCTGGTTTTATGAATAAGCCACGTGGGCTGGAGGGTTCCTTCATGTGATTGGTTAGAATCTGCTGCAGTCTCAGGACTGTCTGTGACTCTCTCTCTCCTCCTCTCGCTCTCTTTCTCTGTCTGTCTCTCTTACAGTATCTATTTACAGAACAAAAATGGAGGAGAAGCAGACAGAACTGACCAAAAAAAAAAAAAAAAAATTGTGACTGAACGGGAGCAGGAGTGAAACAGTTTGAGAGAGAGACTGGAAAGAAAGTGGAATGGGGACGCAGAGAAATAAAACAAAACGAGACAACTGGAAACAGAGGGATAGAGAGGAGACATACAAATAGATTTCCATTTATTTAAGTTACTGCCATCAGATATCAGTCTGATGATAAAGAAATAATATGATATTATGATAAATAGTATCAGTCCGTGATTAATTTCAAATCCGAAACAAGCATTTTAAAGGTGAAACTTCAGCCCCATTAAGTATTAACACTGTCCTTAGTTAATACGCCGTCCTAGTTGGACAGCACATTGTCATATATTCATTAATTTGCAGTATTTCACATTGTTGCAGATTACTAGTATTGCCTCTGTGAAACATGACATACTGGATTGTCACTGAATTAATTTTTCTAGAGGCATGAAAAAGTATATCACATGAATTTCTCTTCTGAATTTAAAACTAGCTGTAGTCACTGACATATGTTTCTAAATTTTGTGAGACATCCACACAGTTTCAACTTCCTGGTGAACTGCAGAATTCACACAGTAAAGACACTCACATCGTGATGGTCAAAATAGCTTTCTCCTTATATCTGTGTTTAGTTTACTTTTGGCCCGAGTGTTTACAGGTTGACTTCATGGCAGAGTACTGCAGCAGCGTTATGTAACAGCCTCCCAGTGCAGTGTTGTCAGCCTTCTCTTCGTTATTAAGATTCAACCCAGGTCTCTTGCATATCTTTCTGCCAGCCCACTTTCTGCATTCTTCTCTGCTGTGTCTCTATAGTAACGGGTAGGTAAGTGAATGAGAGCTGGACAAAGTGAGATGTGTGGGGCTGAGCGTGGGTTGAAAACACTGCGCAACACGCACACACTGCAGTGATCAATAGAAGACCATGCACTCGGTGTTTGTGAATGTCTGTCAGTGCAGGCATGTGTCCACATTCAGCCACTCTGTGTTGTTTCTGTGTTACCTCTGCTTTGGTATTGCTGTGTTTACCACTCTGCTGGATTTGTCTATCCGTCTCTGTCTATCAACAGTAATGAAAGATGAGAGGAATGGTACAAGAGTCCATCATATTCCGTTTTCTTCAATCCAGGATGAGATCACCCACGTTTCTGGAAACAGTAGATGATGTTTACCTGCACAGAGACACATCCAGAATACACACACACACATACACACACACACACAAAAAATGTTAATTCAATTTTTTCAGTAGATTTTATTTTCAATTACATAATATAGTGAAGTAATTTGAGTTTCTTCTTATATTTATCTCACAGCTTTTGTTATCTGTTACTTTTTCAGCTGTGATATTATATAAAAAAAATATATGCAATAGGTTTATGATAGGATGCATTACTAAATATGTTTATATTTTAATTACTGTTGAAGACTCAAATATTGCTACAAAAACTACATTGAACAGAGCAGCAAAGATTAGAGAAAAAATCTAATATATAAACATAAATTTGTTTTGCAGATGTTTTCTTCTTCCTTGTTCCTGCTCCATTAATCATCTTATGTCTCCTCATACAATATTTATCTTGTGACCCTTTGGAGGGGCTCGACTTCTAGGCTGGGAACCAGTGGACTGAACTACCAAACTAAAACTAGCTCCATCTCAATTAACAACCGCTGTTTATACATTAATGCATCATCATTAACAATCTAATATTGTCATATTCAACAATATGCAGTATCAGTCACAGAGGACATTTTACTCCAGTACTTAATATTTTAACTATATTTATCTAGTTATATCTGTACTTCTCCTTAAGTGGGAAAAGTAGATTGCAGAACTTTTACTTGGAGTGTACTTTTTTACATTAATGTACTGATGCTTTTACTCAACCAAAGGATCTGAATACTTCCATCACTGATGACAGACTACGACAATAGAAATTTAGATTTAAAAAAAAAGTTTTTATTGACTTGTAACTTAATTAAGATAACATGTTTACCAGTATGTATACAGTCCCTATTTTAATTATTTTTGTTTACTTTCGACTGTCTTGGAGAGAAGTTCTCGCTGTGTTGTCAGCTTCCTCTGAATGGAAAAATCAGGACCAACTGTGGGAACACCCTATAGGGATTATGTCTATTTCGCTGTCCTCTTGCTACATAACCGTCCTACTAATCTCTTTAACTAGATTACTTCAGCGTCAAGTTGCAGTGAGAAGCAGTTGGTCGCCACACAGCAGCGTGACGTCAGGTTTCGCTGGGAATCTCGGCCACAGAATCTTTACTCACATCATTGTTCAGGAAATGAAGAGTGATAGGATTCATTTGCTGTTATGTTACACACTGTATATCTTACATAACTATACCCTGTCATGTCAATGTGGCACTTTTTGTATTTGAACTTAAGTTAGTATACAATATTTAATTACCTCCATCGTGGTATACTGATACCATTATTCACTGTACACCCACATGGTGTTCATTGTTATTTTCTTTTCTTTATTTGCCAGTGAATCATTTCACACTGCATGAATCTGCATGATAATTCATCCCTTTAATTTTACGTAACAGGCAAAATCCCACCCTGGATTTCAAAGTACAAAGGTGCTCCAATCTCAGACCATTATCTAAATTAACAAATTGTCATTTTAAGCAAATCATTTCTGGTTCTCTGTCTTCAAGCTTTAATAGATGCTGCATGTACAACACTTGCTAAATTTGACGCCATATGGCACCAAAATATTTCTTTCATGGTTGGGAGGTTAGGTGATTCTTTCTTTTTACTTGTTACAACCTGACTTTCACTTAATTTATTTTCAAGTTTTAAATACACCACATTACTTTCTCAAGCTCAGTTTTAGCTTCTTTAGATTTAATTTTAATCTTTAGTCCTAACCCACCCTCCCCAAAATAACACATCACTTTGCCAGCAATGGTGAAGTAACAGTGTCTTGACAGGAAAAATTATGTCTCCTCTCAGGTTTTGTCTTGATATGAATAATTTATTGACTTTTTTTCATATCAGACACATTATGGATGAATAAATACAGATTATAACCATGATTACAGTAGGATCTGGAGTTGTTTTTGTGCTTTTAGCTGACAGAATGTAGGTCCAGACATGTGGGTGTCTGTGATAAAAGGATAAAATATATTGGAGAAAATCGCTCTTCCTTCTTCCTCTCTTCTTTTACCTCTTACCTTACCTCTTCGAGTCTCTCTCCTTTCCCCACAGCTCTCTCTGCTTCTTATTCTCACGTCTATTTCAGAACCATGTAGGTGTAGTGTTCTAATTTAGCTGAGCCTTCATTACCACTCTCTCCAGCTGGAAGAATGACTCACTGACTGCAACACTTCACACAAAGCCACACAAAGCCCACTGACTGCCTTACCCTGTGTCCTTATAATAATAAAGTGCACTGTTGGGGACAGAGGGACCTAATTTCTTTTCACAGAATATGTGACTCATAGGTACCTGACAGAACAATGACAATGACATTTGAGGCAATACAGTATTTGATTTTCCAACAGCACAGCTCATAGCTTGTGAATGCAACACAATGCAACAACCCACTCTCAGCTCAGAACTTCCCACCATCACCTTAACGCACCTCAGAGAAAGCTTCTGAAAACAAATCGCACAATCATAATTAAAAAAAAAAAAAAAAGCAGACCACTACTTGTTCACTCTGATGCATTACTTCAAGTATTTTCTAATGTTTGTTAAGGTGATCTTTACATGATCTTTCCATGCTGACATCAACTGAAATCACTGGCTGCCAAGAAAGAATAAAAAACACATTCAGAAATGTCCAGATTTATGGTGATGTAAAAGAAACCATGTTTAAGCAGCTGATCTGAGTCACAAACACCATTTATTTTCAAGCTCCATCTCTAACATAAGTGCTGCTAAGTAACACAAATACAAAGATGTTCTTCTCTTCTTTCCTTCTCCTCCTCCTCCTCCTTTTCTTCTAGCTTGTCAGTCTTCTACGTGCATGCTGTTAATCCGGCGGCTTGCAGGGAAAACACCCACCTAGTTTGTTATGCAAGAAGAAGAGAGAGGATGAGTGCTGCTTAGCAGCAACAGTAGGCACAGCAAATTAATGTCGAGTAGCTGGCAGAGAAGATAGTGACGATTACAATGTTGTGGAAGTGACTCACTCCCTGTGGAGTTTCCACTATGTTATCATGAGAAATACATAGTGTCCAGGGTGTGAACAACACACCAAGATACACACCTGTCTCTCTCTAATCTCCCTGTGTGTGTGTGTCTGTGAGAGAGCGAGAGAGAGAGAGAGATTCAGTTGTCAATGGCGACCCCGTCTTTCCTATTGATATGCTGGACACACACACACACTCTCTCTCTCTCTCTCTCTCTCTCTCTCTCTCTCTCTCTCTCTCTCTCTCTCTCTCTCTCTCTCTCTCTTCTGTCACACACACATACATGCATACACACACACATCCTGTTTCTGAATCTTTGCTTTATATATGTCAAGTCAATTTTATTTACATAGCACCGAATCATAACAGAAGTTTATCTCAATGCACTTTTCTTATAGACCAGGTCTAGACTTTACGCTTTACAATGTTATTTGCAGAGACCCAACATTTCCCTGGACTATGTCACATCTCCCATGTCCATTCCATTGTCTGAAAATATTCAGTGCAGACCTGCTTAAATCTGTTGACTTGCACTGTCACAAAATGAGGTTTAAGGTTAATCTGTTATTTGCAGATGCTTCTATGTTGTATTTTAGACCAACTCTGCTCCCACCTAGTTATGTAAACGCTGAAGTTGGTAGAGTTATGGCGCCCCCGTGTGGTTGGCAAGACTTAGTGTCATATTATGGCACAGCTCCGTGCTACATCAGATTAAGCAGCAGTAAACTGCTGAATAAAAAGTGCAATGCCCAACAAGCCATGAGCACTGCTGTATTCCAGTCCAATGTAACATAGCAAATATGATGTTGCTGCCTGTTTTACTGTAGATCTGTTGTTCCATGAGTCTTTTTCGTGAAGTGTTGCGACAGTGATTCGGAAGTGGATACAATATCTTTCAAAGACTTTTAAGCAGTGTGCTCAATTATGCTAAAACATCAAAATGCACAAGTACCGGTAATGACTGAGAATTCTTCAAAGATTTTATTTTATTTTGTTTTCAGGCAAAATATTATAGTTGTTTTGATTTTTTTTCCCCTCACTATTACATAAGTTGCCTCCAGGAGTAATGTAGTGTATCAATAAGCCTCATTTTCATCGCCTGGCATCCAGATGTCAGTGGACATTTCACATTAAATCAGTTAAATGTTAGATGGATAGTTGGTTCATTCTTTTCTTTCCTGTATAGACAAACAGAATGAGTCACTAAAACTCTCCGTCAGGCCAAGTATGCATTTATATCTGAGCTTAAAGCAAGATTGTCAGTGTATGTAAATGAGGTGGTTTCTACTGGGAAATCATAACAGCCATGCTACTGTCCACCATGAGGGAACATTTCTGTGGCCTCTAATTTTGCCTTGTACCCTTCCTATCATCATAATCACTTTATTTATTATCACTTGAAGACTGTATCATGAATGAAAAATCCAATAAATTTTGAGAAAACATTTCACAACAAGGAGCACAACAGCACAGCTTGGATGTGAGCATGGATGGCACTGTGACACAAAAGCCTGCAGTGTTTACTGTGGTTTTCACTGATGAGGCAAAAGGAAATCAAGAAATGATTCAAAGACATTAGTGACAAAGAGGTTTGATCATAACAGTCTGTTTTTTATTTACTTAATTTGTTTTTCATTGGTACAGTTAGTTTAGCTATAGTATGAGCATTTGTGAACGAATGCACTGTAATTCACTTTAAAGTCACTAAAAAGCAGCAATAGCCTGAGCCTGTCCTCACCCTACACTATTTACAGAGTAGGCCAAGGATTCACAGTTTCTGTTACTATTCACGTTAGAGCCTACGTCACACAAATTACAGCCCAGTTCCTCTGAAGAGGTTTTATTTTTTATTGCAAGTGAGTCTAGTTGGGGTTTTTTATATATCTATATGAGAATTTTTATGAAGGACATGGTGTAACCGTGATCTGATTTCTACTGTAACCTAACAATAACCTGTTTATTTAAGGTGACTGATCTTTCAGGTGATGTAGTGGTGATGGTGATATTTAGTCAGTGAAAATTATGAAGTGTGAACTATTTCACTATACCACGAGATGGCGCCAGTAGTCCAGTAATGGCTGGCAATTTGCTCCCATGTTGGCGCAAACGCGCTCATTTGTATAGAAAAACAAACCCAGGGGACACGGAAGAATAGATGAGAAACAGCAGAAGAACCAAAAAGGATGAAAACAGATAGTTATAAAACAGACCACATGTTTTGTTTTTTGTTTTTTGTTTTTTGTTTTTTTTTTTGTTTGTTTTCATTTTCATTTTAAGTAATATTCTACAATTTGTTCTTTTGAAAAACCGGACTCCCACACGGAAACTATTGATCTACGATTAAATTTCACACATTGTGGTTAGAATTAGGAAATTCTACATTTGGGCTGTTTATGGGTTAAAATTCAATCAATATAATTACTGAAGTACCGTGCGTAAAGTTCAAACCTCTCTGCGAAATATGATTTGTGGATTTAATGTTTTGCTCGTGAAAATATGCCTTGGCCTACAGGTTGAAACGGGGTTAAAAAAATACACCTTTAAAAGCAGGTGTAAGATGTTGAAACAATTCTTGCGCGTCGTTTAAAAACGTGAATTCTTAACCCAATCGAATCAGTTTTAACCTAGAATATATTTTCACCTGCAAACTACCAAAACCGATCTTTCTGTCCCCTCGTTCATTGCTGTATCACTGGTGGTGTTAACATTCTTCCAGTCTGTCTAAGAGATGCGTTAAAAGTCAGTTGTAATGGTTGTTGATGTTACTCAGACTGTTGATGTTGTTGACACAGCTGATGTGGGACGGAGACACGGTGCCAAAGGGCCCCGGAGGCTGGAGGTTGTGGCTGTGATACAGAGCCGCCGGAGGTGAGCCAGGCCAGTAAGAGAAACCCGACGGCCCCACGCCGGGAGCCACGAGGTTCAGTTTGGAAATCCCGGAGAAGGGAATCGGGGAGAAGTTACCCTGAAACTTGTAGATGGCCTGCTCCGTAGTGGACGGCTGACACACCTGCGCCAAGCCGTGGAAATCAAACTTGTAGGCATATCTCTTGCCGTGGACTTTGGTCATGATGTTTTTGTCGTAGTAGTAGCGGAGCGCCCGGCTCAGCTTATCGTAGTTCATGTTGGGTTTGCTTTTGCGCTCCCCCCAGCGCCGGGCCACCTCGTCCGGGTCGATGAGCTTGAACTCGCCGTTGGTGCCCTCCCAGGCGATGCACGACATGTTGGTGCTGTCGGAGAGGAGCTCCAGCAGGAACTGCCAGAGCTGAATCTGCCCACTGCCTGAGATTTTAAAAAGACCATGGTCCAGCGTTAATATCAACGGATCGTTAAGTGCAAAGCTTAATAAGAAAAATAGATCCTATGTGTTCCATTATAATAATATCCAATATGTTAAGTTCGGTATCAGTGTTAGTCTGGGCAAAACATCTTGAGGGATTTAACATCTTCCCTGTTATCACTTTATCAAGTATTCTATTATCATTTATCACTTATTTATATTTTGGCGGCAAACAGCTACAGCTTTCTTGTTTGTTTGTTTGTTTTTGTTTGTTTTTTAGGTAAAGACTGAAAGGGAAGAAACATTTAGAGACAGATTTTTTTTTTTAAAACTGTGCAGTTTATGTTTTAAGCATAACTGTTTTCTCTCATTTATAAAAAATTGAATGCATCCTGAGCCATTTTTTTCCTGGATAGCCATTTTTATTTTATCCAGTTTGTAAACATCGTGGTATTTTTCAAATGATTCGTTCGTTATACCCATTTAAAATATAATGTAGGTGCTCTCATAGGTGTTAGTCTACACTGTTTTACAATTTAAACATACTTGTGATATTTTTCCGCTTAATTTACAATTTTTATTTTGAAAACGTCATAAACTGTTTCATTTTGCCCTCTGCACCTGGCTTTGAGAGGTGTTAATGCCCGTTTAACATCAGCTCTGTTAGCACTCTGTCACTGTGTAATTAAATCAGCATCACTGAGCTTTGGGCCAGCGACGGATGGACTCTGCTGGGCTTTGGGGGGTTTTAAATTATTATTATCTTAACGTACTTAATTAATTTTATTATTATTTACGCTTTCTTTGATCTATGATATTATTATTTTTGGTCTGTGGCCAGCAAACATAACGTGACTGCAAATTAAGACTAAGAATTGAGAAAGTAGGCTGTGGTTTTTATCGATTCGCTCCAGTTCCAGAGATATAACAGAAACACAAATGAAATGAACCTGCTATAATACTTAGGGTAGTTTTTTTTTTTTAGTATTCATATGGTAAACGTTACTTATTATTATTATTATTATTATTATTATTATTATTATTATTATTATTATTATTATTAATAATAATAATAATAATAATAATAATAATAATAACAATAAACGCTTTTCTATTTCATTCTTAATGTTTGCAGATACTGTGTTGGACTACTGGAAGGCTTATTTCATAGCAAAACAAGCTCATTATTAGAAAACAACTGTGAACTACACCGTGATAATGATGCATGATGTATTATCACAGACGAGTTCATTCTCTTACCTTTTTGTACTCCTGTATTTATTGGACCCCATGATGTTCCTTTGCTGTCTTTCAACAGATTTTCTGTTGGATCTGAAATCAAAACAGACACACTGTGATCATCATCATCATCAGCACCAGCAGCAGCAGCTGCCTATCTGCCCTGTTTATAAATTATTGCAAGATGTTTTCTGGATCATGTCCAGACTTGCTATCTATTTCATATCGTCTGCTCCAAAAATATAAGTAATAATTGATTTGCTGGAGCAAGAAAAAAAAAATCCAATTGTGTCCAGAATTTTCTGGAAATGACTGTCATGTCCTCTAATAAGCAACAATGTCAAGGAGCTCGTTGCATGAAATAAAATACACTTTAAAGATGGATTTCTTAAAGTCTGCTTTCAGAGAAATCCAATAAGAGAGAACAGCTGTTATAAAACGCTCTAAGTTGCTGTAAAATGGACCACCCCAGCGCGTACGATTCAAACCAAAATTAAATGTTAAACCTCACAAAATTTCAACAAAAGTTAAAACAGGTTAAAATCCTATTTGTATCGCGGTCCAGTCGCAGTCTAATGCATGAAAGCATGTCGTCTTCGCGGTCTCCTCTGCGAGAAGCCAGGAAACGCGTCCAGGAAAAAGGATTTCCGATTTCCGACAAAAGAGCAGACGGGCTTTCAGATTGAAAAGGCTG
Source organism: Toxotes jaculatrix (assembly GCF_017976425.1). Taxonomy (NCBI): domain Eukaryota; kingdom Metazoa; phylum Chordata; class Actinopteri; family Toxotidae; genus Toxotes; species Toxotes jaculatrix. The sequence goes on from NC_054408.1 coordinate 18,693,801, forward strand.
AACAATGCTCTGCCCTGGAGACGACGGAGCATCAAAGCCCCAGAACACCGGCACCCAGCAAAAAAAAAAAAATTAAAATAATAATAATATATATATGTATATATCATAACAGGCTTTTTCTATAACTCTTTACGGGACAAAATGACGAACCTGAGAGATACATGTTGAACATGAGGTTTCCTCCGCAGTCCTGTCTCATTGTGTTCACTTGTTCAGAAAGGGTTGGATTTCATTTCGTTGGTGGCGGAGGAAACGATTTTTATTAAACTTTATCTCATAACTGTGATCTGGAATAAATGCGGGTGGACAGATTGAAGTTTCCAGGCAACTGTCACTGGCCCCCATCTCTGAGACAATATTCAGACAGCAATTTCCCCTGGTGCATTGCTTTAATTAAAAGAGCAATTTACCTCTGTCAGCCCGCCTGGTGCCCACAATAAAAAAGAGGCCGATAGAAATTCGGCCCTTATCAATCCACCATCACAGTTTAATAAAGTTTCCACGTTAAGATCTGAGTTTCTATGGTGAATTGAAGTGTTTGACATGGAAACCAGTTCAGATCCTCCTCACTTTTCCGCCTCTTTACCTCTCGGCAAACAACAAAGACCTATTTCATGTTGGAAAAAGAACATTTACCTTGAAAAGCTCGCCTCAGTGCACATGGGAAAACAAGAACATTTCATCCCGAGCCTTCTGTTTGTGGGTTTAAGGTTATACAGCCTCAATCTGAGGGTAATGAGGTTGTAACTTTAAAACCATGCTTCTGGGTGCTCACTGACGTTATCATGTCCACTCATGTTTTCTTCTTCTTCTTCTGTTTTTTTAGCGTAGAGTCTATGGGGCTTTATGGCCCTCTCCTATAACGTGTGGTTTGACTGCAGATTCAGGCTGAACATAGTATTTGTCTCTTTCTACAGTGTGTTGTACAGCATGTAATCTACACACCATTTGTGATTAGTATTATTAAAACTAGTTATATTTTATTTTAAGCTGGACAGGAATTACACACAGTCATGTCACTGGCTGTCCGTCAGATTTTCCCATTCACACAGACAAATGCAACTTTTCAAACATTTTACTCAGGTGCAAATAATGTGGACAATATACATACAGGTCACTAGCTGATGATACACCACAACACTGATTAAATTAAAATATTTTTTTTTTTCTGAATGAATTAATTTTGCATTTGATTTCAA